>NC_135549.1:1342500-1517500 GCF_964340395.1 Glandiceps talaboti | reverse complement strand
TGACAGTACATGTACTGTGGAAAAGATGTCTCATAGAATCAAAGAAAAGAAGAAATATTTTCAATTGATGCTAAAACTGTTTGTGTTGGATAACGTCCAATGAAATACGCCCACTGTCAATGACACACGAAGACACCAAATGAATGTAGTCCTCCTGTAATTTTGTTTACCAAGCTTTCGACCTCAATTCAGGTTCATTTTGATTTCCTCACGTGATGTTTTATCACTTCATCCATCTGTTGAGAAATGCTGATGTGATATTTTGATGAACTGACCCAGCTTCTTACACTTGACAACATTGTCATGGCACTTTCACAGGTAAAATGATACATTACAGGTGTCCAAGTAACAGTAGAGTTTGTGATGATAATATTTGTTTTAGACCAAACAATGCTGATAATATTATTTGTACAATCAAATTTATCTTTATTGTGTATCATTATAAGTATTATTCTTATTCATTCCACTGTCATTTTGACTGATTGCATGATTACTATCGTACTTTCACCTGTTCTTTCTACTTAATATGATCATGTGGCTGATGTATGTCAGCACATGGACCTGCTGTAACAAGTCTAACACGACTAAATGAGAGTGTAAAGAATAGTACTTGTACAGATTGATAGTGTAAAGTGTATCAAAGTGACATCTACACACAACTTAGACTACTTGTACTACTTAACCTGTGAAAGTGCACTGTAAGTTGTTGACTAGGTGTCTATTGTCTGGTTCTGTATCAGATAAACATATCAGACAAAAAATTCCAGATTGACAGATCAATTCCCAAAAGTTTTAAGTTGGTTTAGAACGTCAAAGGAATCATCCAAAGAAATCATATATGTTGGTTTGAAATGATTCTATAATACTGAACTAAACTTCCAGAAGGATTAAATGATCTATTTTAGAGTATAAGTTTACTGTATGATAGACAAAGTGGAAAGAAATGTGTTAAATTATCGTCAGTAGTGTGATATATTACTGCCCCAATACGTATGTTTGCAGCTGAGGAGCTGTCATATTACTGTCCCAGTACATGTTTGCAGCTGAACATCTACCATATTACTGCCCTAATACATATGTTTTCAGCTGAGCATCCACCATATTACTGCCCTAATACATATGTTTGCAGCTGAGCATCCGCCATATTACTGCCCAATGATACGTATGTTTGCAGCTGAGCATCCACCATATTACTGCCCCAATACGTATGTTTGCAGCTGAGCATCCACCATATTACTGCCCCAATACGTATGTTTGCAGCTGAGCATCCACCATATTACTGTCCTAATACATATGTTTGCAGCTGAGCATCCACCATATTACTGCCCTAATACGTATGTTTGCAGCTGAGCATCCACCATATTACTGCCCCAATACGTATGTTTGCAGCTGAGCATCCGCCATATTACTGCCCTAATACATATGTTTGCAGCTGAGCATCCACCATATTACTGCCCTAATACGTATGTTTGCAGCTGAGCATATCCGCCATATTACTGCCCCAATACATGTTTGCAGCTGAGCATCTGCCATATACTGCCCCAATATGTATGTTTGCAGCTGAGCATCCACCATATTACTGCCCTAATACGTATGTTTGCAGCTGAGCATCCACCATATTACTGCCCTAATATGCTGAGCTTCTGCCATATTACTGCCCTAATACGTATGTTTGCAGCAGAGCATCCACCATATTACTGCCCCAATACGTATGTTTGCAACTGAGGATCCACCATATTACTGCCCTAATACGTATGTTTGCAACTGAGGATCCACCATATTACTTCCCCAATACATGTGTTTGCAGCTGAGCATCCACCATATTACCGCCCCAATACGTATGTTTGCAGCTGAGCATCCACCATATTACTGCCCTTATACGTATGTTTGCACCTGAGGACCCACCCACAACAAGAAAACTTATCTTTTATTAGTGGAGGACCCTTCTATAGTAATTTACCATTTGTTGAATGAAAGCTACAATTCATATTTAGTATTCATATTACATTTGTACTGGCAATGTTAATCTTCTGGCATTGCATAAGGGAAGCCATGTTACGTTTGTCAGCTAGCAATTGTAAAGGAAGCCATGTTTATCAACTAGCAATCATAATGGCTGGAAGCCATGTTTATCAGCTAGCAATTGTAATGGAAGCCATGTTTGTCAGCTGGCAATTGTAATGGAAACCATGTTTGTCAGCTAGCAATTGTAATGGAAACCATGTTTGTCAGCTAGCAATCGTAATAGAATCCATGTTTGTCAGCTGGCAATCGTAATGGAAGCCATGTTTGTCAGCTGGCAATCGTAATGGAAGCCATGATTGTCAGCTAGCAATCATAATGGAAGCCATGATTGTCAGCTAGCAATTGTAAAGGAAGCCATGTTTATCAACTAGCAATCATAATGGCTGGAAGCCATGCACTACCAGAAATGAAATTCTTGAGACAAGAAAAAAATTCTTCACACAAGAAAAAAATTCTTGAGACAAGAATCAGTAGGTTAAGAATTGCAATTCTTGAAAATTCTAACCGATAAATTCTTATATCAAGAATTTTTTTCTTATGCCAGGTTTACCCAAAATCTTGTCCTAAGAACTTGTTTCAAGAATATTCAAGAAAAATAATTCTTGTCTCAAGAATATTCAAGAAAGAGAATTCTTGTCCCAAGAATATTCTCAAGAATATGTTCTTGTCTCAAGAATATTCAAGAAACAGAATTCTTGTCCCAAGAATAATCAAGAAAGAGGATTCTTGTGCCAAGATTATTCAAGGAAAAGAATTCTTCTCCCAAGAATATTCAAGAAAAGGGAATCTTATCCCAAGAATATTCAAGAAAGAGAATTCTTGTCCCAAGGATATTCAAGAAAGAGAATTCTTGTCCCAAGAATTTTCAAGAAATAGAATTCTTGTCCCGAGAATTATCAAGAAAAAGAATTCTTGTCCCAAGAGTATTCAAGAAAGAGAATTCTTGTCCCAAGAATATTCAAGAAAGAGAATTCTTGTCCCAAGAATTTTCAAGAAATAGAATTCTTGTCCCAAGAATTATCAAGAAAAAGAATTCTTGTCCCAAGAATATTCAAGAAAGAGAATTCTTGTCCCAAGAATATCCAAGAAAGAGAATTCTTGCCCCAAGAATATTCAAGAAAGAGAATTCTTGTCTCAAGAATATTGAAGAAAGAGAATTCTTGTCTCAAGAATATTGAGGAAATAGAATTCTTGTCCCAAGAATATTCAAGGAAGAGAATTCTTGTGCCAAGAATATTCAAGAAAGAGAATTCTTGTCCCAAGAATATTCAAGAAAAAGAATTCTTGTCCCAAGAATATTCAAGAAAGAGAATTCTTGTCCCAAGAATATTCAAGAAAGAGAATTCTTGTCTCAAGAATATTCAAGAAAAAGAATTCTTGCCCCAAGAATATTCAGGAAAAAGAATTCTTGTCTTAAGAATAATCAAGAAATAGAACTCTTGTCCCAAGAATATTCAAGAAAGAGAATTCTTGCCCCAAGAATATTCAAGAAAAAGAATTCTTGCCCCAAGAATATTCAAGAAAGAGAATTCTTGTCCCAAGAATATTCAAGAAAGAGAATTCTTGTCTCAAGAATATTGAGGAAATAGAATTCTTGTCCCAAGAATATTCAAGGAAGAGAATTCTTGTGCCAAGAATATTCAAGAAAGAGAATTCTTGTCCCAAGAATATTCAAGAAAAAGAATTCTTGTCCCAAGAATATTCAAGAAAGAGAATTCTCGTCCGAAGAATATTCAAGAAAGAGAATTCTTGTCTCAAGAATATTCAAGAAAAAGAATTCTTGCCCCAAGAATATTCAGGAAAAAGAATTCTTGTCTTAAGAATAATCAAGAAATAGAACTCTTGTCCCAAGAATATTCAAGAAAGCGAATTCTTGTCTCAAGAATGTTCAAGAAAAAGAATTCTTGTCTCAAGAATATTCAAGAAAGAGAATTCTTGTCTCAAGAATAATCAAGAAATAGAATTCTTGTCCCAAGAATATTCAAGAAAAAGAATTCTTGTTCGAAGAATATTCAAGAAAGAGAATTCTTGTCTCAAGAATATTCAAGAAAGAGAATTCTTGTCTCAAGAATATGCAAGAAAAAGAATTCTTATCTGGAGAATATTCAAGGAAAAGTACTCATTATATGGAAAAAATGATTTCCATAAATACAGTCCCCTTTAATGAAAAATCTGCCCCAAACAAAACTTGTAAATTTTAAAACTTTTATTTACATAAATAATGGCAATATACATGTAAGTCAATAAAACTGTCATTAAATATTTTTTGAACTCTTCTAATAATATAACATTTCAATGTCATGTAACACTTCAACCAGTTTCATCTTCTTTAAATACTTTCAAATGCCATCATACATTTATCTTGTTACAGTGAAATGAAATCTTAGCCTAACTTAAACGGCCTCAGTCCATTGAAATAGTCCACTGGGCTTGCCCCAAAACTTAATGGACCTTGATTTCACAAGCTCAAGGATAAAAGTATGACATTGACAGACAACCCCAGAAAATTTGCTAATAGCCTATTTTACGACAGCAACAGGGTACCTACCCAAGAAATGCACACTTTCTGTAATTTAGATGGCAACAGAAATCTTAAATTGCAATAGGGAGACTTCATATTCAATTGCCCCTGAATGAATTTCAATTTTTACTTAAAATATTAAAAATCAAACAAATCATAGACATTGGAGAGAAATGGACTGGAAAGCAAGCAAAAGATCAAAGGAAATCAATTGTGTACAAATGGTAGAACTGATTTATTCCCTGTCAATTGGGTGCATTACTTTTTATCCAAAATATCCACTAAAAATAGGGATGTGCACAATTAATGTCAATGCAATCTGACCAATGACTTTGGACAAGAAGTCAAATATCCTGATTGACCTGTGCAGAAAATAGCCATTCCCAGTGTACCAAATATCAAAGTAATCTGACTTCTGATTTCAGAAAAGAAGTGACAACGTAACTTTGAAAAAAAGGTCGATGAAGAAGTTGAAATAGAAAAGGCTGACAGACAGACAACAGAGAATCATCATAACTTTATAGCTTTACCAGGCTGTTGTTTCCAGTCCATTTCTCATCAGTGCCCATGATCTAATTAACTTGAATAAAATCTTTAAAAAATTAAATGCTCTTTCTATCAGGAGGAATTTCTTTGCACAGAAAAAACTACAAGTTGGGAAAATGAGGATCAAATTAAAAAGTTAAACAACAATTGTTCCCACTCGCTGTCATCGTTCGTTAGGTACTACAATGTATCTATGGAGTTCCTTCAGCTTCTTCCTATAGTATACGATGTGTTCTTCATGTCATGTGGATTAGTAAATTTGTCCTGAAGTACCTGTTCTTCGAGGAAGAGGTCATCATCATCTTTCGGCTGTGCAGCAGTCGACCATAAGTTTCCTCCAGCCACAACGGTTTTGAGCCATTTCTGACAGTTGACCATGATTCAGCATGCCATCTGCATCTCCCAGAAGATAGTGGATGTATTTTGAGAACAGGGTTCTTTGCCTTCCAGGTTTCCTCTTTCCATGTTTTGGGACATACAATGCATACTCCTTGACAGGCTCCCCATCAGGCATGCGCAGTACATGTCCAAGGAATTTCAGTTGACGATTCCTGGCTCTCTCGACAAGGGGCACAGTCTCCGTAAGATTGTAGATAGTAACATTTGGTACTTTGTCAATCCTCTTGATGTTTAACATTATACGGTAACATGATGTGCCAAAGGAGTTGATTTTATTCTCCATATCCTTAGAGATTATCCATGACTCGCAGCCATACAACAATATGGTGACACAAGTTGTACAAGGAAGAGGTAGGCTTGAGCTACACTGTCATGGTAACCAACCTGGAAAGTGAACAAGAAAGAAATTGTCTCAAAAGTTGTCAAAGACTTCCATAGTAATCGAGTACATTTTAATAATTATATCTATTGTTAAGTGTTGCCCATGACCTTGTCTTTGTACTAAGTGTTGAGAGCTTCTTGAGATAGTAAAACAAGACAAGTTACTGGGCTATGTAGGATGTTACTTCTGGAGATGTACATGTAGCTAGGCAAGTTTCATGGCAATGTAAAATGTACCTACATGTAGGCCAGGCCACACCCACAATGGCTGATCTGTCAGTCAATATATGCTAATCTGCACCTTTTCTAAGTACACATGCTCAAGATTGCATAAGGTTTATTTACATGGTGTTAGTTAGACTTTGAGTATATTGAGTGAAGTGTACTAAACATTGCTTACAGGATAAATTTGATGACATTGCAAGACCTTTCACTGGCAGGAGAGTCAAACTTTAAACTTCAAGCCCAGTGTAACAATGACCATGATAACATTTATACAGATTCAAAGTTCTGAAGAATGTGAAATAATTGCACTTACCAAAGAATGCCTTTCAGATTGCTTCTTTAACGTCTTCGTTTTTAAACTTGTTGATAGACTCTGAACACAACAGAAGCCACTCTCTAGGCTGGGTACAATCTTTTTTTCTAAAACCGGTCAAGGTTAAACCATCTTTTCAAGCTTATGATGTATGATGCAGGATCAAAAATGACAATGTTGTCAATCTTCTAACAAAGTGTGGTGTGCAGTTGTGAATTCAAAAATGGAGCCAAATGATGCTATCCCAGAAAGCATCAGGTCTGCCCACACACTTCCATATATGGCCATATATACAAGCTTGACCAATGGAGACACACTGTTAACAAAAGGGATATATCCTTTTGTTTGTGCATGGAGTCTAACTGACAATCTCATTCTTGTACCAAGAATTGTTGGGCAAGAAAACTCAAAAATGCATGGCTGAACAAGAAAAAGTAAGAATTCCATTCTTGTACCAAGTATTGTTGGGCAAGAAACCCCAAGAATTCATGGATAGACAAGAAAGAGTAAGAATTTCATTCTTGTACCAAGAATTGTTGGGCAAGAAACCCCAAGAATTCATTTCTTGTATCAAGAATGCATGGGTTGACAAGAAAAAGTAAGAATTTCATTCTCGTACCAAGAATTCTTGCTCAAGAAAACTCAAGAATTCAATTCTTGTAACAAGAATGCATGGGTTGACAAGAAAAAGTAAGAATTTCATTCTTGTACCAAGAATTCTTGCTCAAGAAAACTCAAGAATTCAATTCTTGTAACAAGAATGCATGGGTTGACAAGAAAAAGTAAGAATCTCATTCTTGTGCCAAGAATTCTTGCTCAAGAAAACTCAAGAATTCAATTCTTGTAACAAGAATGCATGGGTTGACAAGAAAAAGTAAGAATCTCATTCTTGTGCCAAGAATTCTTGGGCAAGAAAACTCAAGAATTCAATTCTTGTTTCAAGAATACATGGGTTGACAAGAAAAAGTAAGAATTTCATTCTTGTACCAAGAATTCTTGCTCAAGAAAACTCAAGAATTCAATTCTTGTAACAAGAATGCATGGGTTGACAAGAAAAAGTAAGAATCTCATTCTTGTACCAAGAATTCTTGCTCAAGAAAACTCAAGAATTCAATTCTTGTAACAAGAATGCATGGGCTGACAAGAAAAAGTAAGAATTTCATTCTTGTACCAAGAATTCTTGCTCAAGAAAACTCAAGAATTCAATTCTTGTTTCAAGAATGCATGGGTTGACAAGAAAAAGTAAGAATCTCATTCTTGTGCCAAGAATTCTTGCTCAAGAAAACTCAAGAATTCAATTCTTGTATTAAGAATGCATGGGTTGACAAGAAAAAGTAAGAATCTCATTCTTGTGCCAAGAATTCTTGGGCAAGAAAACTCAAGAATTCAATTCTTGTTTCAAGAATGCATGGGTTGACAAGAAAAAGTAAGAATTTCATTCTTGTACCAAGAATTCTTGGGCTAGAAAACTCAAGAACTCAATTCTTGTTTCAAGAATGCATGGGTTGACAAGAAAAAGTAAGAATCTCATTCTTGTACCAAGAATTCTTGCTCAAGAAAACTCAAGAATTCAATTCTTGTAACAAGAATGCATGGGCTGACAAGAAAAAGTAAGAATTTCATTCTTGTACCAAGAATTCTTGCTCAAGAAAACTCAAGAATTCAATTCTTGTTTCAAGAATGCATGGGTTGACAAGAAAAAGTAAGAATCTCATTCTTGTGCCAAGAATTCTTGGGCAAGAAAACTCAAGAATTCAATTCTTGTTTCAAGAATGCATGGGTTGACAAGAAAAAGTAAGAATCTCATTCTTGTGCCAAGAATTCTTGGGCAAGAAAACTCAAGAATTCAATTCTTGTTTCAAGAATGCATGGGTTGACAAGAAAAAGTAAGAATTTCATTCTTGTACCAAGAATTCTTGGGCTAGAAAACTCAAGAACTCAATTCTTGTTTCAAGAATGCATGGGTTGACAAGAAAAAGTAAGAATCTCATTCTTGTACCAAGAATTCTTGCTCAAGAAAACTCAAGAATTCAATTCTTGTAACAAGAATGCATGGGCTGACAAGAAAAAGTAAGAATTTCATTCTTGTACCAAGAATTCTTGCTCAAGAAAACTCAAGAATTCAATTCTTGTAACAAGAATGCATGGGTTGACAAGAAAAAGTAAGAATCTCATTCTTGTACCAAGAATTCTTGCTCAAGAAAACTCAAGAATTCAATTCTTGTAACAAGAATGCATGGGCTGACAAGAAAAAGTAAGAATTTCATTCTTGTACCAAGAATTCTTGCTCAAGAAAACTCAAGAATTCAATTCTTGTAACAAGAATGCATGGGTTGACAAGAAAAAGTAAGAATCTCATTCTTGTACCAAGAATTCTTGGGCAAGAAAACTCAAGAATTCAATTCTTGTTTCAAGAATGCATGGGTTGACAAGAAAAAGTAAGAATTTCATTCTTGTACCAAGAATTCTTGGGCTAGAAAACTCAAGAACTCAATTCTTGTTTCAAGAATGCATGGGTTGACAAGAAAAAGTAAGAATCTCATTCTTGTACCAAGAATTCTTGGGCAAGAAAACTCAAGAACTCAATTCTTGTTTCAAGAATGCATGGGTTGACAAGAAAAAGTAAGAATTTTATTCTTGTCAGAAGAATTGCTGAGCAAGAAAACTCAAGAATTCAATTCTTGTATTAAGAATGCATGGGTTGACAAGCATAAGTAAGAATTTTATTCTTGTACCAAGATTTTTGTGCAAGAAAACTCAAGAATTCAAATCTCATATGAAGAATATGTATGGTACATTTCTTGGAGATTCTTATAATGAGAATTGCCTTTCTTGATGTTAAGATTCAATAAGAAAAAATTTCTGACAAATTCTTGGGGCAAGAAAAAATTCTTGTGTCAAGAATATATTCCATTCATTTTGGTATTTTGCATACTTGAACTTTCTTATTTATTCTTGAACATGCTTGTTTGTTCTTAATTTTCTTGTGTCAAGAATTTTTTTCTTGAGACAAGAAAGTAAGAATTTTATTTCTGGTAGTGTGTTTATCAGCTAGCAATTGTAATGGAAGCCATGTTTGTCAGCTAGCAATTGTAATGGAAGCCATGATTGTCAGCTAGCAATTGTAATGGAAGCCATGTTTATCAGCTAGCAATTGTAATGGAAGCCATGTTTGTCAGCTAGCAATTGTAATGGAAACCATGTTTATCAGCTAGCAATTGTAATGGAAACCATGTTTGTCAGCTAGCAATTGTAATGGAAGCCATGATTGTCAGCTAGCAATTGTAATGGAAGCCATGTTTATCAGCTAGCAATTGTAATGGAAGCCATGTTTGTCAGCTAGCAATTGTAATGGAAGCCATGTTTATCAGCTAGCAATTGTAATGGAAGCCATGTTTATCAGCTAGCAATTGTAATGGAAGCCATGTTTATCAGCTAGCAATTGTAATGGAAGCCATGTTTGTCAGCTAGCAATCATAATGGAAGCCATGATTGTCAGCTAGCAATTGTAATGGAAGCCATGTTTGTCAGCTAGCAATTGTAATGGAAGCCATGTTTATCAGCTAGCAATTGTAACGGCCGGAAGCCATGTTTGTCAGCTAGCAATTGTAATGGAAGCCATGTTTATCAGCTAGCAATTGTAACGGCCGGAAGCCATGTTTGTCAGCTAGCAATTGTAATGGAAGCCATGTTTATCAGCTAGCAATTGTAACGGCCGGAAGCCATGATTGTCAGCTAGCAATTGTAAAGGAAGCCATGTTTGTCAGCTAGCAATTGTAATGGAAGCCATGATTGTCAGCTAGCAATTGTAATGGAAGCCATGTTTATCAGCTAGCAATTGTAATGGAAGCCATGTTTATCAGCTAGCAATTGTAATGGAAGCCATGTTTGTCAGCTAGCAATCATAACGGAAGCCATGTCTGTCAGTTAGCAATCACAATGGAAGCCATGTTCCCCAGCTAGCAATTGTAACGGCCGGAAGCCATGTTTGTCAGCTAGCAATTGTAAAGGAAGCCATGTTTATCAGCTAGCAATCATAACGGAAGCCATGTTTATCAGCTAGCAATTGTAACGGCCAGAAGCCATGTTTGTCATCTAGCAATCGTAATGGAAGCCATGTTTGTCAGCTCGCAATTGTAAAGGAAGCCATGTTTATCAGCTAGCAATTCTAATGGAAGCCATGTTTGTCAGCTAGCAATCATAAAAAACTGAAATTATTTTCAAAAAGTGTCATTTTGACACCCTGTTCTCCACTGTAATGAAGGAATTTGGGTAAAATTGATAAAAAATAGATTTCTTGTGAGTCCGCAGTTAGTAAAGGATAGCATAATATCAAATATTGGTACATCACAAGAAATTGGTATGTGACATTGGTATGTCAAATTAGCTTTCTAGAGGGTATACTACTGTACAGTAGAATAGTCTAGCTATAGTATCACATGTTGCTGTCATACTGTTGTACAGTAGAATAGTCTAGCTATAGTACCACATGTTGCTGTCCAACTCAATATAGAGAGGGTTGTCATCACTTCATCAAGTGACAGCATGTATGGTCCTCCCCCACTCTTGTCCTGTAAGTGATTATGAGTCATTTGGGAATATGACCTTCCCATCCTAATGTAAGTGTTGATGTGTCCTATTGTTAACTGACAAGGTCAATTTGAATATCTGGGTGTTAAATTTTTACGACTTTGTAATATTGCTTGATAGTAAACCATGGTGACTTTGTAACTTTTCATGGTTGTAGATTTTGGTGACTGTATGAAACATTGCATTGTTGTAAATTGTGTTGACTTTGTAACATTACATTGTAACAGTTGTAGATTTTGGTTACTTTGTAACATTGCATTGTTGTAGATTGGGGTGATTTTGTAGCATTGCATTTTTGTAGATTTTGGTGACTTTGTAACATTGCATGGTTGCAAATTTGGATGACTTTGTAACATTGCATGGTGATGAGCCTTGATGACTTCATAACTTTGTAATGTGATGATCTTTGATGACAGCAACATATATAGTTATTAATCTATGAAATATGCATTTGACTTTTTGTTGTTTTTTATCTCGTTATTCATTTGTTGTTCTAATGTGAAAAGAGAAATTGCAACTAGATTCATACTATAATAAAACAGTTATAACAATATATTATTGGCAACTGCAATTGTCAGTGGTTGTTGATTGCACAGATGTTGTGTGTACAGAAATACAATATATCTGTAGTAATGTTATGTTATGTCATTGTACCCCACTTGCACTTCCTTGCATGTGACTCTCTCTAGTATTGAAAATAAAGCAATCATTTCCTGTGCTGTGTTGCAAATGTCAGTTTTAAGAATGAATGGTGGTGATTAACAAGTTATTTCCAGACTTTGTAAAAGGTCATAGGTTATGACCCCAAAGTCACAACATTGTTGTTGGGATTTTTCCATGCAGTACCACCACTACATGGCACCTAGCCTACAAGACTGCACCTTTGACCTTTAATCTTTGACCTCTCAGGTCAAACATGTGACAAAAATGTGTTGATACATGTGTTTCAAAAGACCCTTACACAACTTATGATGTGTCAAAGGTCAACCTATAAATCTTGACAGCAGTTATACACTTTCTTTTTATGACAAACAAAAGTTCAAACAGACATCGGATATTATTTTATTGTGCATAAAGAGACTAAAGTATATGTATTGTCTACTTCAAAACACAAGATTGAGAGAGAAAAGAGGAGCAGTAGTGACAATGATATATGTAACAAAGTTTGCAAACTACAAAGTTGAAAATATGAACACAAAAATTAGAAGTTCAGTCTGCTTCTTTGACACTCTTGTCTTTTAAAATATGATTCAGAAATATCACTATGAGAACTCAAAAACTTGCATTTCTGCCCGATACATTGTCAGTCAAGGTCATCATTGAACAAACTTGGCTGAAAATAAACTTAGCATTGAGTATTTTCAAGTGAATTCATTATATTTGTAATTATAATTTTTCTTTCAACCCCAATATTTATCTTTCAGATATTTTTTTTCATGTAAACAGTCTTTACTGCTATTCTTACATTGATAAAAAGAGTGAAAACTAGTCAGAGTATTTCAAAAATTTTCTGTTCACTTTTGTTGAGGTTGTGTCATTTCCACTTTGAATTTTGAATTTTTTTGTCAAAAAATGATCAATTTCCAAAGGATAGAGAATTTCACTTAGTTTTTCTCCGTCAAGTCTATACAAAGTGTACTATACATAGATTCATATACTGCACAATGATTTAGGGTTGTTTTTTGAATTACCAAATTAAAGTGTACATTGTGGTCCTTTCCTGAAAAATTGCACAAGGTCGTGAGATTTATGAAGACTAACTTCAAATTGCTTGTGACCTTTGACCTTCTCGCCTAAACCAGCGGGAAATAGAGTATCATTGTGTTGTTTTCATGGAAATTGAGCTTCTGAGTTTATCATTGTGTGACATTGATATGCTAAACACTTATAGATATCATATTTTGCTAATGGATTTCACATGAAAGTGGCATGTTTTCAGTTGTTATGAAATGAGTCATCATTTGATGTTTTGGATTATTTTGTAGGTTTGTAATTTCCTGATGAGTTTGAGTCGTGACTTGAGTTCTTACTATGGAAGAATACACGTCTTGACTGTAAGTTACATTTTACTCACTTTACACTGTTTTTTATCATAATGCTCATAGGATGCTCTCAAATACCTTCCACTTCTGCACGATGAAGTTCTGTCAGAAAATTAATTTTATAAAATTGTGTTTTCTTGTTCTTATGTTGTGAGAAAAATACTATATTTCATAAATATGGGAGAAGTAATCATTAATTGAAAACCAGTATGTATGAAATTGAATATTATAAGCACTAGCTATGTATCTGATAATACAAATATGTAGGTACACACACAGACATACAGACAGACACAGACAGACAGACAGACAGACATACATACATACATACATACATACATACATACATACATACATACATACATACATACATACATACATACATACATACATACATACATACATACGTACGTACGTACATACGTACGTACGTATGTACGTATGTACATACATGCATATAGATACATACATACATACTTACATACATAGTCTAGTGCTATCATGATACTACGTTGACATTCAGACTCCCAAATATCTAGTCTAGTGCTATCCTTTGATACCATGCTAGAATCCAGACTACCAAGTATCTAGTCTAGTGCTATCCTTTGATACCATGCTAGAATCCAGACTACCAAGTATCTAGTCTAGTGCTATCCTTTGATACCATGCTAGAATCCAGACTACCAAGTATCTAGTCTAGTGCTATCCTTTGATACCATGCTAGAATCCAGACTACCAAGTATCTAGTCTAGTGCTATCCTTTGATACCATGCTAGAATCCAGACTACCAAGTATCTAGTCTAGTGCTATCCTTTGATACCATGCTAGAATCCAGACTACCAGGTATCTAGTCTAGTGCTATCCTTTGATACCATGCTAGAATCCAGACTAAACAGTTGTTGAAAGGAGAATACAAAATTGTGTTCAACTTATATTCTACTGGTACCTTTAAAAATACTCAACATTTTTCTCATTAAAGAAGTCAAATATGTAGAGGGTTTTCCCTTCAGTATTAATCAATGTGAGAGTGAAAGACAACAAGTGATGTCTTTTCCATACGTTACTTTATAGATTACGTACAGTTACATAATATCCTCACCACAAACTCATATGTATCTCTGTACATTTACTATACTACATTTATGCATTTTACTATACCACATTTAGTTACTACATGCGTCTGTTCTCACTGAGAGGTTTCCTTATAAACTCTAGTTAAGAACCAGAGTATAGAGAAAGAGGGGAGGTGAGGGCAGGATATAGTAATACTTACGCAGCTTCCCCGAACAGTATACCCTAAATTTGTTCACAAACCTCAACAGGGTGCCATGACTTAAGATTTCAGATATTCATGTACCCATCAAAGTAATGTAAAATGAACTACTAAGTATGTTTGGAAATTAATAATGTCACTGATCATGTCACAGTGGTTTTAAGAAATTTTTACTTACCTTTAAAACGCAGAAGTCACTTGTAAGTAAGCCCACTTGTACAACCGCAGTGATATGATAGTAGCTAAGGATATAGAAGTGTGTCCTCACTCATTGACTAACTCTTTCTAACACAGTCAATGTAAAAAGATATCAAACTTCCAGTTCCTACATAACCAACTTCCACTGCATATAGGATGTCAAACTTCCTAGCGATAGTCGTATGACCTTGACAACACTACCCCGGGAAGTGGTTGCTAAGGTGCTTCTCTCAGATTATCACATACATCCTTCTGTCTACTAGATGATCTTTGAAAACTGTCATAACCGGCTTCTAAATTTAGAAACTAAGAGGAAACGCCTGAATGTCAAATTATTTTAGGACTAGAAAGTATTCCACACCATGACATGGGCCAAGTCAAAGTCAATAACTTGTGGTTTTTTCTTTAAATAATTAGAATGATGTTATTCCCCGACATTTTTCTTTGTTCAGCCAAGGAAACTACTATGTCCTAGGGGGGCTTTGTCACTACTCGTCTACCAACTCGTAGTGACAAAACCCTTAGGTCATGAGTAATGTCACGCTGAATGAAGAAAAATATTGGAGAATTACTTAATGATACCAGCACCAGTAATATCAAAGAAAGATCAGGGAACGTAATGGTAATTTTGAATGTTTTGACTCATATTTCAAACACAACAGAACCAGTGATGTAAACATGTATTGTGATGTAGAACAACCAGGCTATAAATTCCATATTTTTTGGCTTATGCATGGTATAAAGGATAAATTCATATAGAATAGTTTTACATGAAAATCAGTTATGTCATAAAATTACATCAAGTCTTCTTTCTCCTTCAGCAGTACTTACAGTGAGTACAAATATGGTTTAAATCTTTGACTAGTTTCACACCACAGTAGAATTTTTCAAGACAGTCCTCTTTGTTTCACATTTATTGACTTATGTATATAAAAAATTGTAATTTTTGTAAAAGTTGGGTAAAAATCTACCCCACTCACCTATAGATATTCCAGTGGAAATAACAACCTGATTTTCTGCTCACTACAAGTTTTGAAATATCAAGATTACTACATCAATTTTGAACTATTTTAGATGCATTTTTGAATCACACATTTAAGTATTAATTTCTAGTTTTCTTTACTTTTTACATATTTACCATGAGATATTTTCAAAAATGTTTGCAGGGTCGACATTTTTTAAAATGATTTTTAGGGCACAGTGTTGGCATTATATATCATTGATAAGATAAATGTGTGAAGAAAATATAGAGGTAGCCAAATTTATTATCTTCTCTGAAAACAATTTCATAGATACTTCAAATATTTCTGGAAAGTGTCACATGATATATATTGAAATAAATATGTCAATGGAGGTCTTCAGAGCAATTCTCTTGAGGCTGTCATATTTGATATATTTTACAGTCATTTAGTACTAAGTAACTCCTGGGAAGCAAGTTAAAGATAGAGCCAGCCATATTTTACAGTCATTTGGTACTAAGTAACTCCTGGGAAACAAGTTAAAAATAGAGCCAGCCATATTTTACAGTCATTTGGTACTAAGTAACTCTTGGGAAGCAAGTTAAAGATAGAGCCAGCCAAATTTTACAGTCGTTTAGTACAAAGTAACTCCTAGGAAGCAAGTTAAAGATAGAGCCAGCCATATCTAATCATTTTGTATAGAGCTACTGTAAAGGAAGCAAGGGGCTATGATGTTTAAGGTTACAACCTTGGATGTCATTGGACGTCATTGCTGCAATCTATTTCCTCCTGGGCCAGTTGATAAAAAAAATAGAACTTGAAAACTATGTTGTCTTCCTGATTTAACCTTGAAGAACATGCATTATTTTTTATTTACACAGAAGTCATTAATACCAACTGGAAATACATGTACATGTTATGAATTCTAATGTAGTGTTAATGAAGAGTGTACTCTGCATATATTGATGTCATTTTAAAGATTTACACTAAGGTTGTCAAAGTTCTACAACCATACAGTTTTTAACTAAATGTGCTGTATGGACTTACTTGTAACAAAATTACTAGAAAGTACAAAAGGACTTTATAATACTTGCAACAATGTTAACTAGAACATACTAACATTATTTATTGAAAACAGATCTCTTAATAAAATTGTATTTAGAAATGGTCAACAAACAATCAATTTCATGTGAACCTAGACATGTGCTTACAAAGGGTATTGATTGGTTCATGTTAGCCAATGGGCAGCTTCATGTGTGGCAGGTTAACTAAACCCTTTTCTGTGGAAATTAGCAATAATTGATTAAAGTCACCCAACAGGTGCCATGTTTGCTAGACCCTTTTCTGTAGAAATTAGCAATAATTGATTAAAGTCACCCAACAGGTGCCATGTTTGCTAGACCCTTTTCTGTAGAAATTAGCAATAATTGATTAAAGTCACCCAACAGGTGCCATGTTTGCTAGACCCTTTTCTGTAGAAATTAGCAATAATTGATTAAACTCACCCAACAGGTGCCATGTTTGCTAGACCCTTTTCTGTGGAAATTAGCAATAATTGATTAAAGTCACCCAACAGGTGCCATGTTTGCTAGACCCTTTTCTGTAGAAATTAGCAATAATTGATTAAAGTCACCCAACAGGTGCCATGTTTGCTAGACCCTTTTCTGTGGAAATTAGCAATAATTGATTAAAGTCACCCAACAGGTGCCATGTTTGCTAGACCCTTTTCTGTGGAAATTAGCAATAATTGATTAAAGTCACCCAACAGGTGCCATGTTTGCTAGACCCTTTTCTGTAGAAATTAGCAATAATTGATTAAAGTCACCCAACAGGTGCCATGTTTGCTAGACCCTGTTCTGTGGAAATTAGCAATAATTGATTAAAGTCACCCAACAGGTGCCATGTTTGCTAGACCCTTTTCTGTAGAAATTAGCAATAATTGATTAAAGTCACCCAACAGGTGCCATGTTTGCTAGACCCTTTTCTGTGGAAATTAGCAATAATTGATTAAAGTCACCCAACAGGTGCCATGTTTGCTAGACCCTTTTCTGTAGAAATTAGCAATAATTGATTAAAGTCACCCAACAGGTGCCATGTTTGCTAGACCCTTTTCTGTAGAAATTAGCAATAATTGATTAAAGTCACCCAACAGGAGCCATGTTTGCTAGACCCTTTCCTGTAGAAATTAGCAATAATTGATTAAACTCACCCAACAGGTGCCATGTTTGCTAGACCCTTTCCTGTAGAAATTAGCAATAATTGATTAAACTCACCCAACAGGTGCCATGTTTGCTAGACCCTTTCCTGTAGAAATTAGCAATAATTGATTAAACTCACCCAACAGGTGCCATGTTTGCTAGACACTTTCCTGTAGAAATTAGCAATAATTGATTAAACTCACCCAACAGGTGCCATGTTTGCTAGACCCTTTTCTGTAGAAATTAGCAATAATTGATTAAAGTCACCCAACAGGAGCCATGTTTGCTAGACCCTTTCCTGTAGAAATTAGCAATAATTGATTAAACTCACCCAACAGGTGCCATGTTTGCTAGACACTTTTTTTATGGAGGGCAATGATTGAAGTCAGACTAATATATTCATGTCCTAAAAAGGTCAGTTGTAGAGTAGAAGTAGGACATAGTGTCCTGTTAGTATTAAAGTATGTGTATTGCATTTCATCATCAAGTTGGTTGTCTAGAGTACACAATACCTACATGTCATGTGTAAATATGAATTGATACAAATCAAACAAATCCATATTTCATAAGTAGATATCAAACATTATTGTAATAGTGATAGCAAGAACCCATCAATGAGTAGAGACCCTTTGTGTACATTTAGATGACACCTTTTGATTCTTATCAATATTATATCTATATCATATTTTGTGAACCATGTTTACTAAGCAAATATTTAAGGGATAATTCTTGACCAGTAAGATTTATAAATCTTTGTGTTCCCATTCTGGGTTTCAACAAGGTTGTCAATCCAAAGTCTGTACAATTAGATGTCGTGATAATTGATTGTTGCAAATAGATCATGTAAGCAGATAATATTAGCTATATTAGATTGGAATATCTGAAATCTCCAGACAGAATAATACAAAATGTAAATAGTCATGGTGAAGTTAGACACCCCCTTTTCAAGAATGGTATGGTCAGGATGACTGGTTGTCATGGCAATAAACCTGACCATGATGAAAGTGGACACCCCTTTTCAAGAATGGTATGGTCTGGATGAAAGTGGACACCCCTATTCAAGAATAATATGGCCTGAATAACATTGAACACCCCTATTCAAGTATGGTATGATCCTGATGACAGTAGTTGGACAAAGTCAGTTATCAGGTGATGGAGCTAAACACCCCTTTTCGAGAAAGGTATGGTTTGGATAACAGTGGATCACCCATTTCAAGAATGGTATGGCCTGGATAACTTATTGGATAAGTCAATACACTTGATCAACAATAAAGCTGGACACCCCTATTCAAGAATGGTATGATCTGGTTAACAGTGCATTGGTTAAATCAATACACTTAATCAGTGATGAAAGTGGACACCCCTTTTTAAGAATGTTGTCATATGACTTGATAAATCTTACATGGCAGCCATTACACACATAGAAGATGATGATACTGTACATAGAATAGTTAGAATCATATGGACCATATGAAAATAAGATATTACATTTATTGATGTTTGTTTGTTTATCAAATCAATGAAATTGACTGTCATTGTACTTTGCTGTATTCAGTGATATGTTGAGATATGTCAAATGATGTACTGACAAATCAACCAGACAATCTCATTTACATATTTCCTACACTATACCAGCTATAAAAAACAAATACATACAAATACTCTCTTTATCATTGCACTATAACACTGGAATAATCTCACAAATAACTTTGTTTGCACACCCACCCATTGCAATATTCATAGAAGTGTCCAAACCAATATATGATTTTCCCCCTTACTAGCATTGTCCACACATGCATGCAAAGTAAAAACATAGTGTTATACTGACAGCCTGTTGCAAGATAGTGTTTACTGGTTCTGCTTGCTACAACCGTGCAGAAACCTATAGATTCCAACCCGTACCTAGTGTCTGTAATGTTATGCTTAGAGCTTTATACTACATAGATCAGAATACTATAGATTCCAACCCGTACCTAGTGTCTGTAATGTTATGCATAGAGCTTTATACTACATAGATCAGAATACTATAGATTCCAACCTATACCTAAATAGGGGTAGTAACGCCAGTTATGAATACAAGTAACTATTTGTCATGCAATTTATTGATATTTTGCATGATTTATATTCTGAAAAAGCTGTGGTTTTTTGAGTGATTTTCATTAAATTGATCAATATAGAGAAGGCTATAAGTACAAATTGACTTTCCAAAGTGAAATGAAGTGACATGTTCAAAATTATTGAAAAGAATAAGTGAACAGATGTTATTTATTTACCCTCATGTTTACTTTGTATGTCTGGAGAGAAAACAAAATAATGCAGAGTGTATGACATTGATGTATTTCCTAAATGTATAAGAACTAATGTGACACACAGACATAAATTATACTGGAATTGTTTGTATGTAAGAGATTGGCTGATAGTGTTCACAGCTCCACAGAATTCTATGGGACACCAAAATATGTTACAACTTTTTCAACTTTACCATAGGAAACCAAAATATGTGAACAGTTCCACAGAGTTCTATGGGACACCAAAATATGTTACAACTTTTTTAACTTTACCATAAGAAACCAAAATATGTGAAAAATTCCACAGAGTTCTATGGGACACCAAAATATGTTAAATATATGTTAGAATACTACTATAGGAAACTAAGGTGTTCTGAAACTTTCTCAACTTTACCATAGGACATCAAGGTGTTCTGAAACAGTTTGCACCTTTTCAAATTTTGTCATAGGACATCAAACTATTTGAAAGCTTTTTTGTAATTTTGCAAGTTTGTCTCAAGACAAGTATTTTGCATATAACTTTACAGCAGTGTGTTTTTTTTAAAGATCCATGCCTTTATTGTGATGATAATTTTGGAACTAAATCATGCAACATGTAGAGAGAATTTTGATCACATTTATTAAAATGTTCTTCCCAACACCTGAATAATGTTTACACTCCATTGTGTGTACAATGTAACCAACAAGATGACCTTCCTAGCAAAGTCAAACAATTATTAATGGACACAAGAGACATTGTTATGCATACTTGACAGAATCTCAGTTATCTAAGGTTTGACTGATAGCCATCAACTACAGTCTGACTGGGTACATTTGAAGAAACTTATCGTCTAGAATACACGATATTGTGGTTTTTATACTGTCATAAAGACCATCATGTACCGTAATCAGCTGAAATAAAGTGACGTTTGTGACAAGAAGTGACATGTGACATACTGATGTTATTGATGTTGAGTAGTGCTATCTTGACGAATGTTAAAAGTTGAGGCAGTGATTGTGAATTACTGAACATGGCCAGTGTAGTCCTGGTCAACCAGTCACCCTGAATTCCTTTACTAAAGACAAAAATTCTAATTAATCTATACAAGATAGTGATACAATGCAGTAACTCTAAAAGCTGCACTCTACCATCTAATATCCCTAACACATGCAGTACTTGAAAAGTTATTTATCAAATGAAATCTTCAAAATTCATATTTTCATAAACATATGCTTTAGAATGGAAGCAAGTAATAATCTGTCAGCCTAAATTAAACCATAAACAATATTTTAAAAAGTAGCCAAGGTAGAAAGTTTTGAAACTTTTAGATCTTAGTTTGATTGAGGAGCATAGGGATAACAGGTCATTATGTTGACCTTAATAAACAAATAAAGAATTTACCGATAACAATGTCTTGTTTTTGACAATATTGACTTGTTACTTTTATATTCTTTTGTGTGAAGTGTTTGTTTTCAATCTGGATTGTTTTATCTCTAATAGTTGGAATGAGGTACAACTTTCAAGTCACATGACTATATTTGCATGCATGCATGACTGCATTGGTAGAAATTATACATCACAAATTTCACTCTTCACTTGCTCAACTCAAAGGAAATCTTGACAAAAAGAAATACTCTGAAAGCTTAATCTTCCAAAGATATGTAATGTAATTTTGTTACACTGCAAGCTACTCAAAGATATGTGATGTAATACAGGGTATTTCGGTTATTGAATGTCTGGTCATTTAGCAGGTAAGCGTCGTAAGAGGGCGCCCCATATTTAACAAAGTGAAGGCCAGAATTTTCGTCATAACTGCTAATAGCATGGAAATGCAGAAACTGTGAACACAATATGCGTAAAAGAACTCTGTGCGTTCTTAAAGGAGAGGAAAATTACCTGATTGAAAACGAGAAAAGCCGATCTACTTGAACTCGCAAAAAATGCCGATTTGCTCATAAAAGTTACATATTCCTGCAGTGACGGTAACACACTACTGGTTAGCGACAGGTTTCAGATCGAATGGCATTATTGTTAGTCAATAATAAAATATTACAGTCGGGACAGCACGGAAAGTGAGAGAAAACTCTGTGTCAGCCATTTCTATGGGACAATGCTCAACTATTCTGGCCCACACTTCCGGTTCTAAAACAGCACCCCTAGTGGCCAAACAATGATATCGCAACAACAACAATGCCCATTGAAACAGTATGTGCTCTTCTTATTATAAAAGTATGTCAATGTTATCAATTTTGCTTCCATTACTGATGGTGATATTCTTATTTAATTACTCCACAGGAACCAAGACCTCATTTACTACCCACTATGTTTGCCAGACTCTACTTTCTGAAGGCAGTGCAACAAGTTATGAAGAATGGACTAACATTATTGAACATCACACCACTAGAACAAGTGTAACATTGTGAGGTGATCAATTAGCTGTCCAGTAAACATAACCTTGAGAAGTTATGGAAAGAAAATAGATGATGTGAATGAATATTTATTTAATTTACATATACATGTACTGTATTTTTTATAAGAAAATAAACCGAGGAAAATAAACCATTCTTTGCTGTTGTAAATGAACATTTACTTAACCCTAGATTATTGTCTCCCCACAGGTAATAGTCAAAATCTCAACATGACTTGACTTGACTTTAGGCCAATATTTACCCTCTATGATGTATTTGTCCATCCCTAGATCTGATCGTCATAGAGTACATTACATAGGCTCTTACACTATACCAACAGCTAATATTTACTATCAATAATGTATTTGTCCATCCCTAGATCTGATCTTCATAGAGTACATTACATAGGCTCTTACACTATACCAACAGCTAATATTTACTATCAATAATGTATTTGTCCATCCCTAGATCTGATCTTCATAGAGTACATTACATAGGCTCTCACACTATACCAACAGCTAATATTTACTATCAATAATGTATTTGTCTATCCCTAGATCTGATCTTCATAGAGTACATTACATAGGCTCTTACACTATATCAACAGCTAATATTTACTATCAATAATGTATTTGTCCATCCCTAGATCTGATCTTCATAGAGTACATTACATAGGCTCTTACACTATACCAACAGCTAATATTTACTATCAATAATGTATTTGTCTATCCCTAGATCTGATCTTCATAGAGTACATTACATAGGCTCTTACACTATATCAACAGCTAATATTTACTATCAATAATGTATTTGTCCATCCCTAGATCTGATCTTCATAGAGTACATTACATAGGCTCTTACACTATATCAACAGCTAATATTTACTATCAATAATGTATTTGTCCATCCCTAGATCTCATAGAGTACATTACATAGGCTCTTACACTATATCAACAGTTAAGCTAATGTGTCTGTATCTTACATTTATTTTGACCAAGTTTCTGTGATGCTATCATTGTATGGTTGGAGCAGTATGTAACTGCTGATAGCACACTGTACAAACATTATACTAGTAGGTCAGTGTACAGACACTATATAGCGTTATCGCACAGGGGACAGCAGGCATGTAATTGATTGATCAATCGATCGTTTGATTGCAATTGATTGACTATTTGATGGCATGATTGATTGATTGAATGACTTAAATTTTTGTATAAAACTCATTTGTGTGTGATATTGATCAATTGACTGATTGATTTTATGTGATGATATAAAACTTTTTTTCCTTCTTTCCCTGGCTAGTTTTCTCTCTTTCAGTTATATACAATTTTCACTTTATTGACCAAATAAAGACATCTTGTCCATTCTTCTCTTATCTAAATTAAAACACACCTAATATTATAATTACCAAGGCATCGGTTACAGGAACAATTTGCTTTATCTCTTATTTACTGGGAGATTATCACACCAAACAAACACTTGGCCATATACAAACTAGTATTCTATAGTAGTTTTACACTAGTTTGTACATATTACACAAAAAATAAGTTTTATCTAACCACAAAAATTAATCATTCAATCATTCCATCAAATAGTCAATCAATAAATTGATCGATCAATCAATCAATTACATGCCTGCTGTTCCCTGTGGTTATAGCAGCCTGTGTGGTTGAACCACTGAATAGCTTCAGAAGTACATGTGTTAAAACAGTTTCCAGCTCTACAGGTGACAAAATTCAAATATACACAAATACAAATGCACAATTATAGTATTTTTTAAACTTGCAAAAATCAAATTCTTGTGACAAAGCCGTCAGTCAAGGAAAATAGTGCCATGGTTAACCAAAATATGACAGGAGAACTGTCTAAGGATTGTGTGAATAAAGTGGGAAATGAACCGTAACTGTTTGACAACAGCTTTTACTATACACGAAGTCTTCTATATTTAGAAAGTTACTCAGACTAGCGCTCCTAGTGCCCACATTTTACAATCTTTCGTTTTTCCAATGTCTTGGCTTTTGCATGTAAACAACCCTGACATACTTCCGTTGCTGCTGATTTGTTTCTATGTTCAAAATATTGATTTATGGAACTCTACTTCGATCTCATCGCGAGACAAGGATAATATTTTTATACTTGTTTTAGTTTACAACTCAATTTTGTTGAAAGGTATTTCATACGTAATTGAGAGTGATAGGTCACAATATTGACAGATTTTGATAGATTGATTCTTGAACTTTGTAGTCGATGTGCTTTAAATAGTGTCAAACAGTGTCATGGACCATTTACTAATATCTTGATAACCAGGTTATTGATTGACATAGTAGGCTGAAAATTAGATGTTGGTCCTAATTTCAAAGTTTCCTCCGACCTTTTTCCAATATCAGTGCGTGTATGCGGATTTCCTGTGTTGATAATCAATAGACAAATCACTTAAAGATGACTGTTGCCTAAACATTGGTTTCATAGCACCAACATTTAGGATGGTATCTGGTAGACTATGGCAGTTCAATGTGGAAGGCGTGTCTTTTTTCAACAGACACGTACCTTGAGAGCATGAGTGAAAACGAAAGCATAAGTTGCTATTGTCAACGGGGGCGCTGCTCTGCGCTATTGCTGAGGATGACAGCCGTGTGATAAAATTAGTCAACAATACATGTCAGGACGCATCACATTCCACGACTGACTTGCAAGGTTATTTGCTAAGTTTTAGGATGTCGATTCAAATTTCGTTTAAATGGAATGTTATCAGTGAAGAGTATCGGATATGTTGTTAATATGATTGTGCATGTCCGGGACTTGTTCTTAATATGATAACACCATTGTCTGTCAAAGCTACCATACTATCCCAAAGATGTATTATGGACAAGTTAGATATATTACTCGGCTTAATTTAGATAAAAAGATTTTGAAGCATTCAATATTAACCAGTGTGGTCTGTAAAAGGGGGAGCTTGGTATGCCGCGTTATTTACTGTTACTTAGGCTGTGGTCAGAATTTACGGCAGGGGCCTGGCGAGAAAATATTTTGGCAAAGAAATTCGCACCCCCCCCCCCCCTTCGTGCTCTTAAAAGATGCCCCCGGCTACGCCGATTGTACGTGCAACTATACAGTAACACCCCACCCCACTTCCCGCATTCTGGAGATGTACTGCAATTGTATGGTACATAGAATAAGTAATAGTGTATCATTATATTCACTATAGCCCGACTCGACATCATTCAGCAGCTTACACAACATGCACGTTTTTTGTTTCCTTAGATACAACTCATAATATTGAACACCCTACACAGTACAATAAATCACCTTTCTAAAACAAATGTGTTAATTACTAGTTTTGGGACCAAGTGTTAACATCACTCACTAAGCAAGTGAGTTGTGTGAATTCTCAAACTAGTATACAATTAACGCCTTTTGTTTTTAGTGCATAGTAATTACTTCAGTCTGCTGATGAAGTCCTTAGTTGTACATATAAAGGACAAAAGCTCTAGATAGACACAGCTTTCTAAAACTGACATTGAAAAGTTTATGCTACATTAATATGGCTAATAGCACACAGTTTAACTTATATAGAAATGTACAATGTCTAAATATTGGTGGTTTAAATAAATAATAAGTGGAAATATAATTAGTTGTCTGATCAAAAATAAAACTCCAGTTAATTAATTCTAGTACCGTTTTAAACTTAATTGTTGTAACAACAGTTAAATACATGAAAACATTTTCACCGACTGAAAATCAAGTAAAAGCAGTAATACAGTGTATATCGCATGTATATAATACATTATATTCGGTTTATACGTCACAATGTAATTGATTATTAGTGTCACAATACCTATCAAAATTGAGTCGTTCACGTAGTATGTACGTACCTCCAAAATAGAATACATTTGTTGTTTACAGGTATAATACTATCAGACTAAATTTGTCCAACAAAACGGAAACCCATTTTCGGTATAACAGCACTACAAAAGATTAGATTCACTGTGCAATTTTTTTCATGTATTTGTCAAAATCACTTTTTGAAAACTTTTATTAAAAGGACTAGTAACAAGCTTTCAAGTGGTAACGTTTGAAGAAATTTGTATCAAATGTCTATATTTGCAGCCAAATGATCATAATTTATGCAAGTGTACATATTACATAAGTTTAAGACACTGTCATCAGAACATTTAAAAACGTGTTTACATTGCAAAAAGTGAACCTCTGTGCACCTCCAAGTGTGCAGGTATTAGGCAATGTCAGAAAGAAAACCAGTAGGATTGGTGATGGCGCCCTCACTGGAAAGTTTATATATTCGGGCGTCTATTGTTTCCATGAAAGGTTTATAGGTCCCTTGGGATGACAGTATACCATATCCTCTCGTTTTGAAAAGCCATTTTGGTGGAGATTGTTCCATATGACAATGGGGCATAATACAGAGTATAGTATAGTTGACCATAATATTCCATAATTACGCTTTCTCTCCATGACACAGACACACGTACAGACAGCAAACACATATTTTAAGTTACACACACACACACACAGACACACACAGACACACACAGACACACACACACAGACACACACAGACACACACAGACACACACACACAGACACACACACACACACACAGACAGACACACACAGACACACACAGACACACACAGACACACACACACACACCAGTGTGCCCTACTAAGCCTGTAGAGCCACTGACATACAACAATTTCTAGTGATGCACATAAATGTTGTGTTCCTCCCCTCTTCTTCACTATGTGGAGATGACTCACAAGAAATCATACACTTTTCTATCGTTTTGATCCACAAAATGTTTTCATTGGAGGACACACATAGTCAGATAAACACAAAACACATGTATATATGTTTCACCCAATCCGTGAAACTGTCCAATTCATGAAATGTGCGATGTAACTTTGCCAAGTTCATAGAATGGTTACCCTTATGCAAATGAGAGTATAGATTACGATCTAAAAGGGCGAAATTAAATTTTTTGGGCCAGAGTTTTGAACTGGGGTGTTGATTATCGAACTCTATTAAAACACAAGCTACATTGAATTATAATAAAATAAGAATTGTGAAGTGATGAGTTTGTAAATACATGACAATAAAGTTGTTTGATTCTTATTCTATTTTGTGTATGTCCTATAAAAGATGCTAATTTCATGTACTGGGCATATCGTACCATACCACTTCATAACCTGGGCAACACAATTAACTATTTCATGAACTGGGCAAAGTTACCTAACCATTTCATGAATTGGGCAATTTCACAGATTGGGTGTAACATATATATATACACAGATGAAGACATACACATACATAAGTGACACAGTTGTATTTATCCTAATCCTAACTTTACTGTGTGTCACTTGTGTGTCGATGTCCCTTTTGTGTTTCATTTTGTGATTTACCATACTGTGTTCCTTTGTTGTGTTCATAAATATCCATCTTCAAATTCTAACTTTCAATCACTTCCTTCCTTCTACATATCTTTCATCACATGATCTTTCCCTTATACTGTAAGTATGCGCGGCAGGTTAGCTAAGGCAGAAGTGCAGACGTGGCCAGTATGGCTACGCAAGTGTAACTTTTGTGTACATACTTGCAGGATAGTTCATACTTTATCTCTCCAGCTTATTTTGTCATTTGTACCTGTACCTTTAGTTCTACTGTTATTTATGTAGTCATCTGAATTTTGTATCTTTTTGTATTTATTGTATTAAAGTATTAGAGAAGTGGAGTCATGGCCAGTACAGCTACACAAGTGTAACTTTTGTGTATATACTTGCAGATTTGCAGAATAAAGATACTTTCGAGTCATCGTACAAGTTCAGAGACTTCTTCTTGGTAAACCTACCGTGACATATGTATACACACATACACACACACATACATACAATTACATACATACATACATACATACATACATACATACATACACACATACATACATACACACACACAATTACATACATACATACATACATACATACATACATACATACATACATACATACATACATACACAGACACACATTACATACATATGTACATACATACATACAGACAGACACACACACACATTACAGACAGACAGACACACAGTTTTATAAATGAAGCCACCACTGATCACTATATAAGGCAAAAAGAAAATTTTAATATTCTTTAAAATGCTGTACAAATAAATTTTGATGTCTTTTTACAATGTCACACATATTAGAAATAATAAAATGTGTACAATAAATAGTCTTTTATATCAACAAGGTATGAGTTCACCCCTCTCTACCATTCCCTACCCTCCCCTTCCCTTTTCCATCATGTACTGTAATAAGGCCATGTTGTATGTTTGATTTAGCTTCCTGTGTCCTGACCAGTTAACTATGTACAACAGAACATGTAAGCTTAAAAATAAAAATTGGATCTCCAATTTATTAAGAATTTGACATTAATTCTTAAAAAAGAGAGACAGCCAGTGAAAGGCTGAAATCATCTAAAAACAAAGCCTGTGTCTATTTCAACTTCTAGCACAGACTCATTCATATTTATTGCAACTTTTTTGTAATAAATAATTCTTCCCTAAAAAGCAGCATTAATTAAGATTTCTACCTTTCAAGGTCATGACCAGGAGCAGCTGTACACGACTACATTGTTACTCCCATCATGCTCCTGGGCAGACCATGATTCTATTTCAAATGAGGTATATATGATTGGCAAAGGATTATGGGAGTGCTCTTAAACAGTTGGTGTCATGGTACAATTGATTGCAAGCACTGTTTCCATGGTAATAAGTAGATATTTTTTAAACTTTGTGTCATCTTCAGAAGTATCGAGTGGAAAATGTAAGTAAAACTAAAATCTGATCTTACACTGAATGTTAGTTCTTTCATGTAGCAAGAATTCTCAAGTTACTACTTTTATTTCTTTATAAGAAAAGTGAAGGCAACTTTGTGAAGTTTTTTTTTTGGAAACTTTTGATGAGATGATAAAGTTCTAACCAATTACGGTTAGGTTCATCTTCCATGCAATACATTTTGCCTCCAGGAGTATATTATTTACAGTAGTTTTATTTATTGCCAAAATTCCCACTCTTATCACTCTGTCTCACCACATTCATGTATGACATTATAGCTTATTGCATTTTTAAGTATTTCAAAGACATGTTTACAAATGAAGGTGGTTCAAGCTGATCAAAAAAAGGATTGGTTTTAAGTGTTGGAACAAAGACTGGTGGTTGTAGTGACAAGCATTACTGTAGTAGTAAAAAATGCCTACAAAGTTTGGCAATAATATCAGTTATCAAAGTTTACTGAACTCGACTACAGTAAATGGCTGAAAAGCACCAACTTGAATATGCACTCTTCCACCCCCTTACTTAGTAGAATGGAACCATCCATGTATTGATGGTAACATAGCATACACTACTATACAGGGAAATGGAGGTGATGCTTAAGTATTTAGGTCTTATGTAAATCCAAAGATGTGAAAAAAAACAGCTGCTTGTTGTCGTAAAGGTTGGCAAAAGATAGAGTATATGAAATACCATACATTCTTAGGAAAGTAAGTACAGAATTATTGCCATTATATAAGTACTTTGTGTAAGTTCTACAATGTCTGTCGCTCTGTCTGGTATATTCCCTAGTAGATGTACAGACACAGGTGGTCTACAGGTACAGTCACAGGTGGTCTACAGGTACAGTCACAGGTGGTCTACAGGTACAGTCACAGGTGGTCTAAACAGTATTAAACATCTCCACAAACCCAAGGTTCTTTTTCCATAAACATAAATGTTCACATTCCATAACCCTGCCTACCCTAATGAACAATCAAACTGGACTGATCCTGCATAAAAAAGCAGGGCATCAAACCAAGCACTACAAATTACAGGGTGTTGTTTTGAGGCTACAGTGGGTGATGTTGAATTGTTGGTACAGAACTAGATTTTAGTATGAATGGTGATAAACGAAGTAAAGTTTGACATAATGGTGTTAAAATGATGTAGTACTAAAAATATAGATTTTATCCAGTCCCATTACATTGTATGTGCATCCTTAGTTGTAATATTTGGATTGGTTGGTGACCAACTCCTTGGAGTTATGTCCACAATGCTATTTCCAGCATTTGGACACTCTGTTTGTCTTTTTAGTGTACAAGAACATCAAAATTCCACAGCTCCAAATAACAATGGCTCTAAGTCCCACTTGTGAGATGATGACCTTTGACATAGAAAGTGTCTTTTAAATTACTTAATCTGTAGCTAAAAAATATATTCCATGGTTTCTTGGCTTCTGTAAGTCTTCTTTTCTTCATTTAATATCGACTTGCTTTCTCTTTTCTCTTTCATATACATCACGAATATACAATAAAGTTATAGAAACATCTCTGAGTAACTAGGTTCATATTTACACACTGCTAGGGGAGTCTTGGTGCAACCTGTGCAAGACTGAGGTGCTCCGAGGATCCCTTAGGTAAGTGTCAATTGTTCTATGAGGCAGCACTCTATGCGGTGACATACTGGCTATGCAATCAGCATTGTCCATAGGTGAATGATATGTATGTACCGGTGCATGGTGGGAAACTGGTGATGTACTGGGAACAAGGTGAGGAGATGCACTTGTGATAGGAAAGGTTTGGCCGTCAGTTTCAAAATCTGCTGATGACAATGAGATAGAAAGCAACGTTTAGTAAGGCGAGGCATGAATTTAAAGTCAAGCAAAAAAATGAAAGAAAAAACAACCAATAAAGTTGTAGAGAGATCAGAAATGAAAAGAAGACAAAGGCACTGTGAAATTCTCTTATATATGCAACTATGAACAAGAATATTGGCTGGCTGATGATTTAGTTTTTCTTATTGTTGTAATCATCAAGTAAATGTCACCAAGAGATAAAAAAGATAATTTCTCTCTATTTTCTGTATCACTGTTAAATGAAAAGGCACCTGGCTCAAGCAGCACAATATCATCTTGGCTTTGCCAAGTTCAAATTATTAACATCCCAGTGATCATGACATGACGTGTTATCTTACTGGAAGACTTTGAAGTCCAAAAAATAGTTCACAACAACTCTATATTTATATATTTACATAAATCCTATTTCTTCTCTTTTCCTGTAATGATTAAACACAAAACAAAATCTAAAAACTATGACCCTTAGGTACCAACCCACCTTTTGGAAACCTTGGTAAACGCTGTGAACTAGGTTGGTGATTTCTAGAAATGTCTGTGCTAAGATCTAAGCCACTATCACAACCTGGTGGCTCTGACTGGTGAAAAAGTTCTCTTATTGTTTTGTCCAGAATCTCTGGAGAAATGGCCTCCTCCCTGGGATAGGGATGTGTAACAACAGCATTGTCCAAGGAGTCATGGCCAGGATATTCCGCCTGATTGTGATTGTGTTCTGAAATGTTTGGTGTTGGCACTGTTGATTGAAACGACGCATGTTTTACAGGCACACACACAATATGAGGCTGAGACGTTGAAATCGCGTGATTGTATGCTGGCACTTGTCCTCTGCTAAATGTTGACTGATGTGTTCCTGGCATTCTCCTCTGCATTGGTGGTGATGGCATGGGAATCGTTATTGTACTGCTGCCTGTCAACCAAAGAGGAAAGAGATCAGAAACTTAAAGTCACCTAGTTTCAAACAGCTGTTACACGCTGTTTTTATTTTCATATGAATTGTCAACTCAACAAACAAAAGAAATCTATTTCAAGATGTGCATTGAACAACTACTTTCACACCAGTTTGTTACATTTTGAGAACACATATTTCACAAGCATCATTTTTTTAAGCATGAAACTCACTCAATGTTGTCAGAATTAGAAAGACTGGCTTCACTGCCTTTTAACTACAATGCTAACAATGTACATAACCAAAGCTCATCTATTAGACAGGTTTCCTATACTGACCTGAATTCTCAGCAGGGGCTTGTGCATCTGATGTGAGAGGGACGGTTTGTGCTTCACTCTCTGTATCACTAGGAAAGATAGCTGCTGTTCTCATGCGTGACTGCATTTTGCTGGTATTCCCCACACTACCATCATAGCGGAGTGAATCTGATTCGCTGTCACTGCTGAAGTTATCAGTACACCCTGTGGACAATAAAAACAGAGTTGTTGAAAGAATTGATTGCACATTATGTTCCCAATCCACACTGAAATTCTGACTTGCTTTGTAATACTAATAGTCCCAAAATACAGATTTCTCGTCTCTTATTCATGCTGTGATCATAACTAATGTACACTTTAGTAAAATTACCCACATATGAAAACACTTGGAAAGTAACAAACATGTGATGCCACAAGTTCAAGTGGTTCAACGAAAATCATTTGATCTAAACACTACATTTTTTCACTAAAGTTTTTCAATTCTAGCCATGTAATAGGCCAGCCTATGTTTCTAACAATATCGTACCTGATATTGAAGAACTAGGTAGAGGTACAATGGCTGGAGATGAATGAATGCTTGACTCTGCATGAAGAGTTCCCTGTGATGATGTGTTGTATGTGGAACTGGGCAGGTCTGGTGGCAGAGTGGTTTCATCTGGAAAGAGGAACACCAAAAGATGGTGTCAGTAAAACAGCTAGCATTGTTTTATGCAGGTGACTTCACTTTTGTTGTCCTCAAAGTGATCAATTGACATGACTTGTTCCAAAATCAGAGTCATCAGAGCTGTTACTATGGATACACTGTGCCACTGATAATGATTCTCACATGCTGGTATGAACTGTGAATACTTGGGTCCAATCTCTACACTATAGTCACTCAAGTAAAACTCATCTACATCATACAACAATCTGTTATGTCAAAAACATACCTGTGTTTGCAGCACCAAATTCTTCTCGTTGTTTCCTTGTCTGGTAAATAATGATGACCCAAACCAATGACGTACCAACTACACAGCACACCACAGCAATGATGATAATGCCTGTTGTTGTACTGTCACTGTCAAAAGCAAGTCCCTTCTTCTTTGACTTGGCAGCCCCAGGTGAAGAAATCACTTCTAATGTGGCTGATTGTCTTTCAGTGCCTAAAGCATTTGATATTTCACAAGTGTATCGTCCAGCATCGCCATCTTCTGTGTCCACAATCACAAGTAGTTCATTCTCTGAGGTAAAGAAATGTCTTTGTGTGATGTCTAATTCTCCATTATCTTTAGTCCATGTGATTCTAGGTTTGGGGTAACCATTGGCTGGACATTTTAACACTGCATTGTCGCCACGTACAACTTCTACATCCTTCATTCGTTCTTGGAATGACGGTGTTTCTTCAAAAAAGAGAAGTAAATTTACAAGTCAGTACAAATAGATCAAACTTTGTGTAGTACTATGCAGACATTGGGTAGAATTGAGTGTTACAATGAATCCTTCCAATCAACTGTTTACAAACATTGAAAATTGTTTTGGCATTTTTATAGAATACACACATGTAGTTGAGATTTAACATTTGCCGAAATAGTTCATTTAGAATTCTTACCTAAGACAGTAAGAGTTGCATTTGCTGTGATGTTACCGGCTAGATTCTGTGCTGTACAGGTATATAAGCCCATATCAACTGGCTGAACATTCATTATAAAAAACACATCATCTGATGGCATCATTCGCATGCGGCGTTCTTTGGCTGCTGGGAAATCAGTGCCACCATCTTTAACCCAAGCTATTTCTGGTTCCGGATGTCCTTTAGCAGCACATTCCAACCTTGCTTGGCTATTTACACCTGCTTTAACTGAGAGATCTTGTGGCTTTTTTGTAAATACTGGAAACACTGGAATAAATTATGGAATAACACAATTGTTATAAATTCATCTAAAACACTACATTTTGTTACTGGAGAAAAGTTTCATGTGTGAATGTATTACAATTTTCCTGAAAACATGTAACAACAATTTTCTGCAATTTCAGAACCTAGCTATGCCTGATACTGCAAAAATTAGTAGTTACTGAAAAAAAAAATATATGAACCATAATCTGAATTATAATTCTATTCAATTTCTTCACTTAGCTATGTATGTCTGATGTTGTAAAACATTACAGTTATTGAATGGCTAAAAAATAAAAAATAAAAGTGTACACACCAAAGAGATTATTAGATTTGTCTTACCATAGACAGCAAGTTTTGCTTTGCTAGAGTATGCTGAGCCAAACTGGTTACTGACAATACACTGATATTTGCCTTCTTCATTGTCTCCCACTAACTTCAGTTTCAATATAGATGTAATTTCCACCACTAAACCATTTGGTGTACTTGCAAAAGTGTTTATATCCCAGTTTTCATCTGTACCTACTTCTTTCACAAAGTCCTGAAAATTTTAAGCAGGAAACCAACATAAATGTTTATTCAAAAATCCATATTTTTACAATCAACATCAAACAATTTTTGTCTTGTACAGTCATATACTTAGACTTTCCAATATTTACCACTGGGGGCGCTATACTGTATGCATACAAACACACTTCTTGTTAACATGTTCAAACTGCTGAGACTAACAAATAAAATTGTGTGGTTCTGATTACGCTCAATATTAAAATAGGTGGGGTATGCAGATTTTGCATTTTATTTTTTTAATATATTTTTTTTTCATATGCACTCAGAGTGTCTAGCTCAGGTAGTTCTGTTTTCTGTTGTTTTCCATATGGTCTCTGTGTTAATGGATTCTTCTCATCAGATGTACAGCCATTACAGATTGGAAGAACAGTTTTATATTGTCTTTTTATGTTGATGTCAGTTTCCACATCCACTATTTCTTGTGAGACTTCATTTAACACTCTTATAGCAAAGAATGACAATAGTCTGCCATAGAGGGCATTATAACTTACCTTATTATTTTTTCTCCATGAAATAGTCATACTAGATTCACTGCTACTTTGAGCAATACACACCAGAGTGACGTTATCACCTTTGAGGGCCACAGTAGGTTTAGGCTGACTAATAATCTGAGGTTTTGGGACATCGTCTGTAAGAAAAATCATACAAACCATTAATGACATTGTTGGATGAAAAAGGCCACCTAAAATACACACATCTTAGCTGTACTATGGGGAAAATGAGTTTGATTTGGGAAAGAGAGAGAATCAATATTCAGTCATACTTACCACATATGAATGCTTTCTCTACATTTTCAACTTCCAACATACTTATGCCTTTCAGTTCCTGTGGATGTGAACACTGGACTTCCACAGAGTTCTGGAAACCCTTAGCAAGAACCCAGGTTGGAAACCAGCTAAGTTGGCAATCACATAAACAATTACTTGTGTTGATGAACCTAATACAAAACAACAATATAAAATAAATGATTACTACCCGAGAGAATATCATCTCTAAAATATTGGCTTGTTAATTCTTTACCTCTCAATATCTAGAACATAACCATTCACTTTCTTACATTTGTACATTGCACATTGAAAACTTGGGACTTTTTGACTTGGCCAACTTTCACTTTCAACTGTGACCTTTGACCTCGGTGACCATATATGGTCAACAAAAAGTACTACAGAAAACAATATGTTTGACATGAAATGTAAGAAATCAAAACCAACATTACATGCACATTAGTATACTTACAAGTTCTTTAAGTTTGGGGTTTCTCCAAAGGAATCTTTTTGTATGCTGGTAAGCTTGTTGCCACTCAGGTTCCTGGTGTGAAAAAAAACACACAATGGGTTAATTGGACAGTCTTGGACTTCCTGTGGTGAAACTACAAAGAGTTAGAGATAAATCCTCAAGTCCCTGTGGGGAGACAACAAAGGATAACACAGAAATCCTCAAGTCCCTGTGGGGGAAGAATCTGGGAAAGTTTTTGTTCTATGTAGATTGACAGTACTAAAGCTCAATGGGGAATAGACAGGTACAGTGTATTCAATGCACTGGTCTATCAATGTTAGTGTCTTGTTTATACATGTCAATTACAAGTATGTAGCATTCATTTCAAGGGATTATGCAAATATGATATACAGAGTCAACTTTACAATAACTATTTAGAGATGGTGGATGACTTAAACTCCTTTTTGAATTTTGACTTCTAATTGGTTATATCAAATACGTCTTGCATGTACACACAAGCATGTGTTACCCCCTCCCCTCCTTCTCTTGACATGCACACACACATACACACATATATGACAATACTTACAAGGACTCCAGCTGAGTCAGACCAATAAATGCCTTCTTCTGTATGGATCTGATCTTGTTGTTACGAAGTCCAAGTTTAGTGAGTGATTCCAGACCAAGGAAAGTACCAGTAGTGTCTTCAATGTTCCAAGACAATTCATTTTCATTCAACTCCCTGAGAAATACAACAATGAAAGAAAACTCAATGTCTACATAGGTATCGGTTGATGGTTCTGATTTCAGTAATGGATGTAAAATTATCAGGTTATATCAGTATTTGCACTTGCATTTCAGTAGATATGTCAGTCATGGGTACATAAATGCAGAGGTAATTACTTTATATCGTTCCTTTCAAGTTAGACTCAAAGATACACACAGATGGTTGATGCATGAGGGCGCCCTGTCATGGTGTACCTTACAGACTGCATTTGAGTGCATTAGTTACCAGCTTTAATACCTTCAAATTTATATTGTGATACCTTATTGGGTTGTCAGTTGATAAAATATTTTGGAGGTGTTGTTGTATTAAAGAATGTAAGTTTCCAGTGTAGGAAACTCACTTGAAAATCAGGATGTTAAACTTACAAAGTTTGCAATGAATTCAGTCGTTTGAAAGCCTCGTCTTCAATGGTAGATATCTTGTTATTGTCTAGATACAAGTAGTAGAGTGAACCCAACTCCGAAAACACAGAAGCTTCAATACTGTTCAGTTCATTATAGGATAAATTGAGATCTTTTAGTTTGGTACAGAAATCCCAACCATTCATTTCTGTGATCCTGTTATGACTAAGAGTTAATTGTTGTAGTGTTGACAGTCCATACAACCATCCCCTGCTCACTGATGTGATGCTGTTATGATCTAATCCTAAGTTCTCAATATTGTCAAGTCCATAGAAAGCACCATCCATCAAGACACTTATTCTATTGCGCTTCAGATGAAGGTCTACCAAGCTTTTTAAGCCTTTAAAAGTGAGTCCATCCACCTCCTTCAGTTTGTTTCGACTCATTTCTCTGCAGGGAAAGAAGGGAGAATTTTGAGTTACTTAATGATACAGAAAACTGAATTGTTTTTTTGTACATGTAAATGTAATTGTAATAAAACACAAGCTGTTGTGAAATTGACATATTGTATGACTTGGCAAATAACACGCATGCACATGCACACACACACACACACACACACACACACACACACACACACACATACATACATACACACACACACACACACACACACACACAAACACACACACACACACACAGATTACACATATACAGACTGACGCACCTCACTGTACTGTACCATACAAAGTTCTTTATATACCAACAGAGAGAAATCAAATGCACAGAACAGAATGATACTCACAATGACTTCAGTTTTTCCATGTTTACAAAACTATCTTTTGGTAATACAGATATTCTATTCTTATTGAGATTCAGAGTTTCTAAAGAAGCGAGATTGTTGAAGCATCCAGATTCCAGAACTGTCAATTCATTGTTGTTTAAAAGTCTGCAAAAAAAGTAAAGAAATAAAAGAAATAAAGAAATGAATGTAAAACGATGGCGGTAGGGATTCACCTTGCTTGCAGCCAAGGTGTGTCGACCAACCAGTAATAGCTATCACTTTCCAATCGCCATTTTCTATTATCGTCACAATTGGGCCAAAAAACAAACATACTCTTTGTCATTTCTAGTGTTAGCTTTATCAGTCAATGAGAAAATGGCCAGAGGGTTGGACACACAAATGCTTACTGTGTCATCTATCCACAACATTTGAAAACAAGCAGTGGCCATCAACAGTAAACTGATAGTGCCTCTTGCATAACAGTTCAACTACCAATCGTATGTTTCCTTTCACTGCATTGATGGTCATATCTTTTGAATTCATATTAAAACAGGTTGTTGATTGGTCGGTTTTCTGTCAAGGTAGGGGGCCAAAACAGTATTTATGTTAAGGTGAAAAGAAATGCTGGTGTAATTGTGTACTTACAGATTTTGTAATGTGTTACCAATTGGAAAGGTGTCTCTCAATTCTGTTATCTTGTTGTAACTCAGATCCAATGTTTTCAGAGATGTTAGACCTTCAAGTGAGGAGCTTGGAATTTCAGTGATAGTGTTGTGAGACCTGTAAAATACAAATCAATATCAAAGTCAAATCAAATCAAATAACACTTACCACATTACACATTCGATTACAAATTTATTTTCAAAATTTGAAAATTTTACCAAATTATTCTATGAACTTTCCAGCATGTCCTTTTTGAAATTTTCTGGACACAAAAGGAACAAAATGTTGACGCAAATAAGTTGGATATTTTTAACTTTATGAAATAAGCTATAATTAGAAAGATTACCAAACATTTTTATGAACATACAAATAACACATCAGTGATATTTTGTTTTGCACAAAACATCAAAATTAAGTTGCAGGCAATTTGGTTATCATCATTTGTGAAAATAATACATGTAAGTGTCATTTCTGCACTACTACTAAATCAACCCCTGCTGACGTATATAGTCAGTTGAAGGACACTCAATAAATGAGACATTAAATACTATACATATTTAGATACCCATTTTTCACACCAAATGTTCAATTTTTACAGTCTAATTTACCGATTACATTACCATCTGTAATATTTTAATAAAATACAACTAATAAATTAAACTGAAAACATCTTCAGACTATTTGTACATAAACATCTGTATTTATCGTTTTCTACTGATACATTTATCTATCTATGTGTATCTGGGTATGTATCGTTTTCTACTGATACATTTTTCTATCTATGTGTATCTGGGTTGAGGAAAACATATCATTACTTATGAACACAATACTTGGTTTTTTTTACTGACACTACATGTAATTTTTAAATCTGTTTGTCCTTTCTGGTTTGAACTTTATTTGAGGTATGGGTGTAAGTAGTAGTTATGATAAGAACAGCATATAATAGTTGAACTGTACTTATTATTGTTGTTGCATCATTAAATATTATCAGCTCCTTTACTCTTATCTTATCAGTCGGTTTCAAAAGACAACACTTTATAACACCTGCCTGGGTCATAGTTTGTTATAATACTGATAACACGTTAATATCACCATTAAGACATCGCTACCACAGGTCAATATTGCAAACAACATCACAAAGTCTCTCAAAATAAATTTACCTTCCATCACCCAAAACTAAATCTTTAAAAGTTTTGTTTTGTCCAATGGAATTGCTGATTGAAAACAAAATTGTTGGTTGACTAACTTCAATAAATGTATAATAATCTCTCGGAATAACTTTCTTCAAAAAAGTGAAAATGTTGGGTTGTCTGAATTCCAGAGGAGATCAAATAAACACAAGGATACATACATGTAGTGATTTAGCCTACAGGCTTGCCTTACATAATGATATTGGCTGGCTATACAAATACCTGATGCAAACCTTTCTGAAGGAGATGGCAAATACAAAACAGGTTGTTTCAGTGAACAAACCTATTGGTTTCTGTGATACCTTAATGACTTAACTGGCCTTGGAACCGATTTTTACCACTTTGAGTTTTTCCCCTGCTTCATTAGGCTTCAAATTCAATTATCTTGCTACATTTGCTGCACCATTTAACTTATGGGTACCAGACAAAATAGAAGTAAAAGATTGTCTAAAAATATCACTAAGCTTCCCATATCCTTTCCACGGCTGATTAAATTAGTAAGGACAAAACCTACATAACACCTGTTGTCAACGTAAACCGATCAGTTACTGAAAAAATCGCACCAGTATCTTTTTCTTTTTTTTTTTGGAAGGAGTCAACATGTCAAATTTTTAAGCGTTGCTCTCATACTTTCAGTCTGGTATAATCAGTTCAAGTTAGACTGCCCTCTACAGTTCAAATCTCATCACCACCCTTGCCTATTTTTCTGGATCATAAAATGTTTGCTATATCAATGTATCCACACCGCAGTGCTGTCATGGCAATTGGCTGGGTACAGTAATGATTTTCAGATGTGTTAAAATGTAATGTAATGACAGTGTTTGGCCTTTACCGCTCAGCAGGCACTCAGCCAATCAGCCTGTGTGAGCACCAATATCTGATTACATCTCAGTCTGTGATTTATGCCTACGTATCATCTCAACAAGCCAGTGCAGTATGTTGCTCGCTAATCTTCAACGGTACTCCAGACTTTCAACAACTCCTAGCTCGGATCAGGTCATAGTACTAATAGTCGGTCATGCTTAGAAGTGCCAAACAACTCACATAATCAGTTCCCTTCACACTCCCGACTGACCACAATCAACAATTCCACAAAATTCACTTCCCTTATATACATCAAATTAGAATTTTACTTCAAATTGCTTTTAAATTCCTAGTTTCAATCTACGCAACCCAAGAAAGGAGATAATGTTTTTATACTAAACATTCCTATGTGTATTATTCATTTTCCTGTCACTTTATATCGACAAATGACATCCTGAGATCCTTAGATCCACATAGATTTCATGTTTGTAATTTTCTGTGACTTGCACACAGATACACAAGCTTAAACACTGCAGGGACAAAATTCCAGCCATCTTTACGCTGTGTTTACAAATTGCTAGGGAGCAACAAGGCTGATTGAGGGTGACAGTTCTGATACTGATAGTCATCAAATGCTGAAAGCACTGAAGTAATTTGTCACATCAAAAGGGGCTGAGCCTCTAACAAGCACCACATTGAGACGTGTATGGACAAAAGTATTTCAACGACTTCACACAGCTGTCCGGGCATACCACTTCACCTCACAACCGCCATTTGCCCCATTTCATGTATATAAGCTGGCACAAATTGAAAAGTGCTATGGTATGACTAATCGATAGCTTTTACATATTTTGTAGACTCATATGGGTTTTGAATACTAGACATCACGGACGTCAGAGTTCAATTGCACACTGACTGCCTGAGAATCAAACCACGGCTAAAGCAAAGCAGCTTCAATTTCAAGCCAAGAATTCCATGGTGTTTAAATTTTACAGGCTAATAAAGACAGCACAGCAGCTAAGACATGTAGCAGTGTTGAACAAAACTTGGACTATAAATTACAGAGATTCATTAGAGCACATGCCTTCATGGGAAATTGCCAGTTATAAATATACATATACCTCTCCCGCTACAAGCTGGTTAACACTGACCTCAATAATGCACAAAAACAAAATGGCTGACTCTGGAGAATTGAGGTAATAATGCCTATTGTGGGAATTGTAATATATCAATTCTTGGATTCCCTAGGAACACATAGTTTGAAGCTAACAATTTTCCATCTCCTTTAACTTGACATGTAATGTTTCCATCATTCTACGGTGCAAATGTGGCAACCTTAGCTGTCTGGCATCTGACAACTTTCCCCAATGGACCTATTAACTTTAACCAAAATCTACATTTTTTTTCTTCGTTTTTTCATTTTTGGCTAACAAGCATTTTTTCACAATATGGCAATTATACTAAGTAGAATATGTCTCCATTTTCACTAATCCTCATGCATTTTGTCTTCTTAAATTTTTGTTGTTGAAAAAATGAAAATCCCTTTTTGTGAGGTAACAATTAAGCCATTTGAATCCAGCTGCATGATTGTACTAAGTGAAATCATCTGATGGCCCCCATCACTATTGACACAGCAAACACCATTTCTAATTATGTGTACTTTTGACACCTCCTCACATTTAGAGAATTATGGCCGCCTTTGTTGGTCCACTCATCTACTTTCTAGTTAGTTTACCTTGCTTTCTTAACCTGTTCATTACGGTTTACCCTATTCTTATCACAACAAGAAAGGACTGTATGCTCTTAACCCCTTACTTCTAGTACCATAAGAGATCTCTTCATCTCACACCCAGATATCTTGCCCCAAAATAAATTACTTTTATTTTCCTTATTTTCCAATAGAATACATCACAGCTTTCAACAGTCTATGATTGGCAGACAAATAAATGGAGTTTCCTAGATCACAACGACTCCATCATCACCAGTAAACACCTCCATTCAGGAATGAATGTGTACTTTGTAACATGGAGCAGCCAGTGGAACATGTGTTTTGAAGTTTTTAAACCCTTTTATTCTCTGCTATTTGCTCATCTAGACAACTGGAACAAATATACCATGTTGGCGACTACTTTCTTGTTTAGTGTTCGTGCTAACACCGTAATTCATGATATACATTGTTAATACTAGAGGCACAGACTTTTCACACCCCATAGGTTTTTAGTTTGGCATGGTAAGCTTTATATCACATCTATGTACCTCGCTCCATTACAAATTTTATCAGCCTGTAAAGTGAAGGTCAGAGTTTGTCATTTTCTGGTTTATTCATTTCTAAATTGTTCCAGACCTAATATAATGGGTGGATGGATAATCATAGCTTTCGTTCGTGCTTATTGCACCAAAAAATGGTCATTACTGGTTGGCCGATTGTTTATTTTTACATTTATGTGGAGCCGCTCTGCCCGGGATAATGACATGCATATGTGGCTAAATTCAAACAACATCTCCATCATGTACATTCCATTTCCAAGTCTCCAAACAGCACATTGCTACCAGACTAGGTTCACAAAATACCCTGTGTCTAATAATTGTGAATCGTGTCCAAAAAATCATTAAATTTCACCGCTGTGATATTAGACACAACACAGTCATCGCCAACTCTGAATGAGTGTCTGCCTGTGACTTATTGCCGCGACTTATTGCCCAATCATGAGGCGGCTGATTCGTTGATGTAATGCTATACTTCTATGTTGACAAAACAATCCAATTTTTAGGAGAACTATGATGTCAAAGTACACTGCAAGAAAAAATCTTTTACTCCTGCCTGCCTATCTTTTGAGTTGTTATCTCTACATTGAATGTCTATTTAGCACAGAGCTCCAATGCACGAATTGTGTCAAATTCAACAATTTCGTACTCTTCATCCAATCTATTTAGTCACATATATTTGTAGCAAGCTGTCATCACATAAGTCTAATAGACAGATCCCTGATAAATATCCATATGAACTCGTAAACATTTACCTCCCACAAAGGTCAAAAGGTTAAAAGGTCCTTTGAGGGAGGTTTCAGGCAAACCCTTTCCTTTATGTTTTCTTTTTATCGTTTTCAAATTTGATTGATAATCCGGTACAGCTGTAATGTACCTCAATTCATATTTGTATCAACAGCATGATCACAAAATTTATTTTCATAACACATGCTACCAAATTTGATAGAGATGTGAAAAATCAGACATGAGCTCAACCTTCTGAATGAAAGAGTTTGGTTGTTTGAGATTTGTTTCATTTTATCAGGGTGATAAAAGAACCTTTGTGTGTTAAGTTACGTGATATTTAAGATTCTAATTTCAAGTATAACACAGTAATTTATTTATTGTATACCACTATTTCTACAATTAGACAATTTTTGGCAGTAATTTGTTGTTTTTTCTTCAAGTGAAGTGTCAATTTTCATGAAATGTCAAACTGTACATAATACAAACAAAAAGATTTGCCTCTATGTGTGTTAACATCTGTAGAGCTCTCAAAATTAATTTTCAAAAATCAATCATCAGGTTCAAAGCTGTATTACCATCAATATTTTGTGTTATACACTTAGTGCTAATTTGTCCTGCATTTGATTAATTTTCAGAATGATCAGTGTCATAGTGCAGTCTATCATATTGTTAATGAATGTGTGTCCTGCAAAACTGAAGTACGAATAAAATATCATTATCAACCTTTGAGAGTTAAACTACATAAAATAAACAGTATCAAAATTGTCCTGCCCTTGACATTTCCACTCCAGTGTGTCAGGCAGTAAAGCGTATGTAATACATTCTAGCATTTTCTACACTCTGATGAAGCCTTGCTTCTAGAAAATCACACAAATTACACTCATTCTTCTGGACAGGAAAACAAGTACTTACAGTTCGAGGACAGTCAGATTCCGTAGCTTCCCAGCAAAGTCTGGCATCGTAGTCAAGGAATTCCAGTTCACTTTCCTGCAAGATGACACAACATACATGTACATACATTACATGTCAACCATTTACACCACAGCATAGGCTACTCACAATCATCCCAGATAACTATTTACTTATTACAGAAGAATTTCAAATGTACACACATATTGCCTAGCTTGCTAGATCAATCCTTACTAACATCAGTTTGACCATTTTGTCAACAGTTGTAAGAATGTCTTTGTGGCCTAACAATGACCACAGGTGGTTGATTTTGAAGAGCATGCTTAGACAAATTTACCTATGTCAGCATTGGTCATGTAACACACAACATGCAGGCCACTTGAAAGGCATTGCTACCTTTGTTAAACAGACATAGAAAATATCTCCAAACATGCATGGGCATACAAATACTCTGGTTTCTCTACAACCAGACCCCAGGTTTGGACAAATCAAATGACAAAAGAGAGAGGATCAAATATCAGCCTGCAAACATTCCTCTCGTTCGGTTTTCCAAAAACATTCAACATTCTTTTGATCCATTTCCACAGCTTAGACCCCTACCACTACATATGTGGCTTCCAAATGTTATTTTTTTTATTCCTTAATAAATATTGTGTTCAGTACTTACAGTTCTGTTAAACTCTTCAGATTTTCAAATATACTAGCATTCAATGAACTCAAAATATTGTAGCTCAGATCCCTGTGAAGTGAAGAAAAAGTAAAAAAAAATCATTTAGACAGATTAGAAGTGAAAATCTCCACATGACTTGAGTTGAAGGGCAAGCTAGCCATTGTTAGTCATAATTCAACACTGTACAATATACTAGTTGCAAGGGATGCTATCATACATATGCAATATTTCAACTCTGTACAACATACTAGTTGCAAGGGATGCTATTATACATATGCAATATTTCAACGCTGTACAACATACTAGTTGCAAGGGATGCTATCATACATATGCAATATTTCAACTCTGTACAACATACAAGTTGGAAGGGATGCTATCATACATATGCAATATTTCAACTCTGTACAACATACTAGTTGCAAGGGATGCTATCATACATATGCAATATTTCAACTCTGTACAACATACAAGTTGCAAGGGATGCTATCATACATGTGCAATATTTCAACTCTGTACAACATACTAGTTGCAAGGGATGCTATTATACATATGCAATATTTCAACGCTGTACAACATACTAGTTGCAAGGGATGCTATTATATGGATGCAATATTTCAACTCTGTACAACATACAAGTTGGAAGGGATGCTATCATACATATGCAATATTTCAACTCTGTACAACATACTAGTTGCAAGGGATGCTATCATACATATGCAATATTTCAACTCTGTACAACATACTAGTTGCAAGGGATGCTATTATACGGATGCAATATTTCAACTCTGTACAACATACAAGTTGCAAGGGATGCTATTATACGGATGCAATATTTCAACTCTGTACAACATACTAGTTGCAAGGGATGCTATTATACATAAGCAATGTAACTTCCAGGTTATTCTACAACCATACATTGCATCAAAGAAACCTTTCAATCTATATATTAAAATGCTTTCAATACAAACTCTCTTTTTTCCTTGACACATTGATGAGGACACATCTATTTTTGCAACTTTAGTTGCTTAGCGACGACATGCCAGGGAAAATGGTTATCATTTTTCAATGTTATGCTTAGCTCTGTCGTTACATGTGAATACCTTTTGATACCCAGCTTTCCTCTTTTTTTTATCAAGCTTAGCAACATTTTTCTTTCTCCATGAATGAATATACCAACATATGCTACCAAATAACACAATGGCTGTTTCCGTGTTATCAAATCAGTTTTGAAACTAGCTACTATCTACTTGATAAAATATGAAAACAAACAAAATCCACACAGTAACATGTAAATTTATCCCAAAATAATTAGGATTTTATTTAGAAAATAATTTTTAAAATTATGAATATAAATGAAATGTCGATGAGTCATAAGTTTATTTTAAATATTCAAGGCTGGAGTCTTCCATTCATGACGAGTTATAAATCTTTACCTGTCAGTTATAAAATATGAGATCTCACGTCAAGTCACAAGACTTGCTAATATTTTTGTCACTTATCTACATGCTATCATTCCTTATAGATTCATCCAAATGTGTGTACTTGTCCGTCTGTAGGTGTGGAGTGTATTCAAATGAGCTATTAAAACTAGCCACTTATCCCCCTACCTTTTTGGTATTTATTGTTTTGTCTTGTTTTAATGTAACTCTTCTAAACAACAAAATATCAAGATAATGACATACAGATGTGGCATCTCTCTATGTCTTCAGACAACTCCACTGATTTGATAACAGAGTTGTCAATTATAAACTTCACGCCACTGGCATGTTGACTCTACTACTGTGTTGTACTTGGAGGTGCAAAAAAGGGGCAAGGAAATTCTCTCCACGTACAATTTCAATTTGTCTTCCTCTTCCCACATTTAAATTCCGTATTACACTTTGGATTGAAATTGACTTTGTAGGTAATGTTTTCTTGGCTGTGATCTTTGTCACCACGATGTATCATTATGCCAATTTGATGTAGTTGATTCATTCTCTGATGAAAGTTAAGCAAAGTAGCCCTTGAATCTCATCTTGGAAGATTACAGAAAGTACTCAGTAAAATGAAGCCAATTATTCTACTTCATATACAGATCTTGTAGCATGTAAACCTTCAGGCCTCTTAAATCACATTTACTTCAAATCGAGCTTGACACTCCAATTTAATTCCCCGTTTTATTGAGAATTACTCACTCCAAGCTTTCCCCATTTACAATATTCAAAGAACCAATGGTATACAAGTGACACAAAGTATTTGTAGAAAAAAATCCCTCCCGGCTTTCAATGAAATTGTGTCTGCCAACATAAATATATTCACTGCATGTTGGAAATTTTAATACCAAATATGATATTTTAGATTCCGAGTTAACATTCTTTCTTCCCTGGACACTCTCCTTACATAACACTTTTCAAGTTTCAGTTGGTGAAAAATGCAGGAAAGAAAATGTTATTACTTGTACAATTATATTATTCCATAGTGTAGGTTATACAAAATTGATGATAACTTCATAGCTAAATGTTGAATTCACACCTCAAAATGTCTGCTGTGAGAATTTACTAAATGATTTTCAGTACGGGTAATTGTGTACACTACAGTACGGAAGTGATGACAGAACCTCGGCTGAAATACATGAACATGTGTGTCTTTCAGTTGTGTGTGTGATTTCTAATGTCACAGGTATACATGCCAACTCAACTGAAGCCAACACGGTGTTTGTAGTCTTTCTGGATGGTTGCAAGACCACACAGTCATCTGAAACAGGAGGAACAAACACAATTGGGACGTAATTCAAAGTATGACTTGACAAGCAGCACGTTCCTGAGGCCTTAGCATGGCCTTGTTTATGGCTTATCTTAATGTACTCTGACAAGTTATAGGGTCTGGAATCGTTTTCCATCGTATTTGGCATACTCCAATGGATCATTCCCTGATCTACACATTAACTACATTTCACCACTAAATTCTATACATGATGTGTGTCAAATTTGCAAGTGTTCATAATTCAATCTATTCCATAATTTTTTTGAAACAAGTTTGGCTAATTGGATGGTTTGCACAGTAAAGCAACTATCAATCTTTTCTACAAAAGTACATTTAGGACAAAAGGAACACGGGTTACACTTTGTACCTCCTTCTCATTTCCCATTTGTATCTCTTTTCGTCATCCATTATAAAATGCCTTCAATTCACACTTTATATAGTAGTAATAACTTGAAAACAGACATATTTGTGTTTCCAGACAATTTTAATTGAACATACTTCTACTACACAATTAAAACCCCTTTTCTACGGTTACTAAATTATTTTTTCATTTGCAAACATGTGCACCCAAAATTGAGCACAAACTACAGGTGACAGCTGTTTTTTGTGTCATTAATCCAACCTTTTAATATTTTCACCAAATACTACTTTTATTTCTTTGACTGGGGTCTTTACTAGAATTACTAGCATAAAATTCACACCCTCATAAATAGTTGATATTTTTTTCTTTTCTCGTTCCTGTGACTCTACAACATTACACAGGTATACAAGTACGTTTATCGTTTGTAAAAGAAAATGAAGCCGAAGGAAAGAGAGACAGTTGGGTTATTGAGTGGCTATGTACTACACAGGTATGGATTCAGTTACACCACCCTACATTAAAGTAACATACATCTTTCAATGACTTGAAGCGTTAGAAATACAGATTACAGTGTAGGATGAAATATCACTGCGGAAGAATAATCCTAGGATTGTAAAAGCTAGCGAATTTCTCCTCTATCCTGAGCGCTTGTTTTCTCTGATAGAGATAGCTCATATTGTATGCTGGCTTTGTAGTGAGCCATAGCTCGCATCCCTAGGATCATTGATATAAAACACCAGCTAGATGTTTTTCCACTGATCTGGTTCCCCAGACACTACTTGTGAAAACAGTTCAAAACATGAATACAAGTTGGTTTGCCACAAGCCAGATGAGTACATTTACTTCAATTTTGGGAGTTCTGACATAACAGGACTGTGTTTCTGCTTTTAAAACGTTTCTTTTTACTTATTCATACATGGTTTTGTCATTCTGTGGACCATCTTTCTTGGTAGCATGATTCAGTCGTGTATGGAAAGATGATTTGTCTGGCTAAGTTAGCGACAAAGAACACCCCCAACAGACCTTAATTTGTTCTAGATTCTCATCTGATGGACTTGAGTAATCAGTATTTCTTATCTCTGCTGCAAATAATTCATAAGAGACTCTCACAAGTACGGTAAATTTTCTGGATAAAATACTTTGGAAAAGATTGATTATTTTGCCTTGGGTGATATTTCATGCAATTTTGGTTTCGTCTCTCGCTTGTACTCTTCTTGATGGACAGAAATATATGAAATTTGATACAAGATTGAAGACTAATAACGTTGATGGCTGGAGAGAATTCAGTCCCGCTTACATGCTAAATTGTCATATCATTTTGCAATATTTCCAGCAGGGGGCCATATGTGCACATGCTGAAAATCTCTCTTACAAGGTGGATGAAAAATAAAATGTTGAAAAAATAGTTTCTCCTCTGAGGGCAACTCTACAACACCATAAGGAGATATAATGTCTGCCTTTTAGGCCGACAGATAAATAAGTATTTCAGGAATATCTTTCTTCTTTCCTCAACAATAGACATACTGGAAAAAAAAAATTAGGCAAAAAGCCCAAAACTGTATTTTCCTTTTCCTTCTTACATTTCATAGTACTATTTCATAATGTCAAAGCTACAATTGAAATCATTCCGCAACCAACATTATGATTTTTAATGATGTAGGATTGTAGGCAAATATAAAATACAGACAGAATGAGCCTATAGAAATGACCAAAATACTCAAGAAAACAAAATTATACACATTATGTATGTAAATTATCTGGGAGGCTAAAATTACTACAATTCATTTGAGAAACATGTTAATAATTGTTCAATTGAATTTACAATTCCTTTTAAATGTTTCTCATTTAATTCAATGGACCGATGGGTCTTGGGATGGTGGTTATCTTGATTAGGTATCCTTAGACTGGTGGGAAATTTGTTTGGTATCCCTAGCTTTGTGGTTACATTTTGATTTGGTTTCCTTAGCTCTGTACTCGTATTGATTGGGCATCCATAGCTTACTACTTCTGAGCATTGTTTTATTATTCATATATATGCGTACAAGGCAATTTGAAAACTGACAGTGTAGCAGTCATGAAGGGCAAGTTTTGTAATTTCATTCCCTTGCACCTAGTTTTTGTTTTACATGCCATTCTGATTACAGAGTAAATGTAATAATATTTTTTGACAGGAGAAGGAATGCAGTATTCCCCAACGTCAACTTTTCATCAACAGTTTCTGATTCACAATTTAGTAGTAACAACATGTACAGGCTCTAGGCTTTCATACTGTCCACCTCTTGTGACACCATTTATTCACCGACTGTCGCTAACGCTTCAAGGAGCATCTCTTGTCTTGCCGTCTCTGACTAAGTGCTACTCACCCCATTTTACATTAATCATAGCCATTTTACTATCAATTTCAACACTTCTGATGAATTGCTGGTAAGTATGTACTGACTGACATGCTAGTACAGTGCTAGTAAGTATGTACTGACTGACATGCTAGCACATTGCTGGTAAGTGAAACATTTCATTTCATCTCATCTGGTGGTAAATTTCATTTCATTGAGTATGACATTCCATCCGTGAGTATGTTCCATTTCATTTATTACAAGTACTAATATGTTTCATTTCATCTAGTACTTTTCATCTCCTAAATCATCTGCTAGTAGTCGTGGTACTAGTACATCATATGTTAATACAATAGTATATTTCATTTCATACATGTATCATCCAAACTACTTTTCATCTACCATCCTGAATATGTTCTATTTGATTTCCTAACCATTTTCTAATCTTAGTAGACGCACATCATATTTCATCTACTAGTATAATTTACATCATCTGATTGATAAATATCTGCTAGTACATTTCATATCATTTACTAATACATTTCTTGTCATCTTAACTACATTTCATGTCATCAGAAGTAATATTAATAAGCAGATCGTGTGTAGTGTACTAGATTGTCTATTACTATACTACATTTCACAGGGTAGGTACTTTGTATTATTTGTATCCCCCTCCCCCTTACATATCCCTGTACCTCTCGATGTACCCCTTCTATTCCTATATTCCAGATACATGTACTATCATATTGAAAGTATAGTACCTGTGTCCTAACCATCCCTGCATTCCTTCCTCTATCCTGATATTGCTGATGCCTTCATATTTAGTATGGTACTTTTGTCCCTACCATCCCTGCATTCCATCCTCTACACTGCTATTCATAACATACAGGGTTCTATTCTACTAAAATGTCTCATTTGTCTGTAGACTGTATACAATATATTTTTTACCTGTTAACATTTCACCAAAACACTAAATTTAAATCTAGGCAACATAACTAGAGTTAGTGCTTCCGAGCTTTCTCTCTTTCTATCTCCCTAACAACATCCCCTGAAGTGACTACTGACCTGGAAGCATAACATATATCTACCCTTGGAAATTACATTTCTGCTTTTATGAAAAGTATTATTATTACATTGAGTTTTTATCCATTTGACCAAAAATTATGGAATATATTAAAGACATAACAATTCTAGCCAGAATTTCCATGATGAAATGTAAAGATGAGTAAACAAACATGTGAAAATTATGTTTTCTATATATCTATATATATATATTGCTAAGCTTGAACATAGCTCTGAAGGAATATACATAATTAAGCAAAGCTGTGCTTCATTTTCAAATATTTATATAAAATGTTTTTCCCCAGGAAATTTTAATCATGCCAACAAAATTGCTTTTTTAAACGACTCGAATTTCATGGAAATTTTAAAATCTAAAATGCAAGATTTGAAATGAAAAATAGAAGAAATTGCCAACAGCAATAAAAAGAGATTTTTTTAAATAGATGTTAATTTCAATTGTATATGCTGACACATCTATAAGATGAAAAGTATTGACACAGGATATGCATGTTGAAAGCCTAAAAACGCACAAACATTTAGAAAGTAATGAGCTCACATAGCCCCAAGCCAAACATTTTGATATGTGTGTATGGATGCTGAACATTAAAGTCTGGCAGAACAATAGAATGGAACACAAGTGTAGTACAGCCACAAAGCATACATGATAGATCTATTTCTTCTCTTCTACCAATTTTTATTGAGAATTATCATTTTTCTCAATAATGAAAAATAAATATTTTCATTAAAAATCACATGATTATATATCATTATTCATGTCACAGTTAATCAAAACATATTGAAATGAACAGCATTAGTAATATATTAATTTTTATAAATATCTAATATTTTTCAATATCAAATAATCATATATTACTGCATGGAAAATAACTGAAAGTGTCTTCCACATTCGTCAGTGACAGAGATGCAGGTTACCATAGCAACTCGTTGACATCATGGAAGAAAATGTACTAATTTATTAACTACAGCAACAAGTCTTAAATTCAAGTTTAAAAACACATCAGCACGACAAAGATAATATGATTTCCACTTCCTTGCCTTCAAACTTCCCTTTGTATCTTTGATGGTTCATTTTGGGAGAAATAAGCGACAATTCGTACAAAGAGAATACATATTAGCCATGTCACAGAGCTAGACAAAAACAGAATGACTGAGACAGGACACCCACCATGACTTATGACTTACATCACTTTGCCATTGCTAAGTCTAAATGAAATGAAGGAATCCTTGTTGAGAATTTTTAAAAAGATTGACAAATTTCAATTAAAACAAAATGTGCTAGGCTTATAAGGCTGTCACTGAAGTGCTCTGTCTCTGTGTTATTGAAAACGCTTGAAAGCAATCTGAATGGGACAACTTGCTGGACTGTAATGAAAGCTGCATTCTACGTGATCGCACTCAACAATTTATTGCATCTACCACATTAAATATCGCAGATAAATGCACTTCTACCAAGTAATATACCAAAACTGTCTTAAAATGAACTAGAGGTGCTCCTAGAGGTGACAGATTATAAAACCAGTAACTATTGAAAAATTCAAACACATAGAATGTATGAATACCAGTGTTTTGTTATACAGTACTATTCCCTGTTAATATACAAACCACCGTTTAAAATGATGTCACTAATTACAATTTCAACAAATAACCTTCTTTGTAAGCAATGTTTTGGATTGAAATGTAACCGATCCATTCTACTGTTCAGAGATATCGGGGACAACAAACTAATCAGCTGGAACGGTTATCAATTGGTTCTAATCAAGCCATCCTTTCAACAATTTCTATCCATTCTGAATAAATTTTTATCTTTTCAATTACAATGTTGAATCCCGCTGAAATGAGTGTTTTCTATTCTCTACAATTAGCCAGTTAATAATAATTATTTAATCACTACATTTACTATTTGTATTTCACTAGAGTTAATTTTATTTCTTACAGTTGAAGCCATCACCACAACATTTTAAAACTTGCATGTAAAGTTATGACTCTGGATTCAACCCTTTATAACGTCAGATTTGTATAACAATTACAGATACCCCTATTAATTTGGGATTGGGAGTGAAATAAACATGTAGGGTGGTTTATCCTCATGTGCAAGTTACGCCTTGAGATTGGTTTGAGCCATAGGGCCTCATAAAATAAACAAAAGTGAAAAGTGATACAATTATTGGTATGGATGTGTCTAGTAGAGACACAAGGTTGAAGACGACTGGTGATATATCTTCCAAATGAATGGAGTCCTTACATTGTGACATTGGTGAATACTGTCTACCCCCAATGCCAAGTGACACTAGTTCTACACGTTTGAATTTGTCTAACTGGAACTCCCTGTGATAGCTTTAAGTGTGCAATTGATGACTGAAAGAGACATACATTAATGTTGATTGCCCATGTCACATCACAATTCAAAACACAAATGCAGTTGTGGTCCCTTTCGATTGCTAACAATAAAGATGCAAATGGTGTGCTATTGAGGCCCCTGAAAACAGTCCAAGCATTGCCATTGATTTGCATGTATAGTGGCTAGAGTAAGCCAAGATGTTTACTACAAACAACACATAAAGGTGACACCTAATACCAGCCATGACCAGACCTAGTATGGATCATTGCAATGACAGAGTTACCTCTATTGAGAGACCAATTTGTAGCTGCAATTTTGACATCGAAATTGATCACATTGCATCCCTACAAGTATACTCTGTGTTTATTGATTCGTAAGCACAAACCAAAGTACACATACGAATACACAAATTCAGAGCATAGTTTTAAAGAGTGCACTAGTGGTAAAGCTATACACCGGTTGCTTGGCCTAAACATAGGTTCCCTGGCTCCAATCTAACTATACATTGTAACCCTATATCTCCCATTTTGAACGATTCAGAGTGAACTTTGGCCATAATAGACTGGGCACTCTAAAACATGGAGAACAATTCCATCAGTATGTAGACGACAAACTGAGCCTTGCCCCACAGGCAATGTAGACAAGTGATTTATTCAGTTATTGGCACCTTACTCTGGTTACTGTGCAACACTTCAAACAGAACTAGGTGTGAAAAAGTACCTTAGTAGTGAACACCTGTAGATAGGTCATCATATCACCTCAAACAGAATGACCTCTGTACTCTGTCGTCCATTTATTATACCATGTAAAGTCTGACCCTTTATCAAATTCTAAGTTCAATGTTTGTTACCAGGGATTGGTGTCTCCAGTAAAGCTGTGACTCAAAACAACTTATATTGCAATCCATCTCACCTGAGTTGATCTAATGTGTACATTTCACACCTGTCAATAATCCTCTGTCTACAAATCATAAAAATTGGTTTTTCCTGAGTATTAGTCATCACCTTAGTAACCAAAATGTGACATACAGCTACATCTGTTGTCAAATATTCCACTTTGTGGCTAAAAAATGGAGATTTCCAGTGGAGGGAGTGAGTGAAGTTGACAAATACTTTAATGAAAAGTAGTTGTTTGGTTTTCATTTTGCTGATTTCAAATACCTTGGTTGTCCCATTTTGTTAATATCCTACTACCTGGTGACTCAAAAATGAACGCCACTTGTTCAATCAAATATACCTGTTGTGCCAAACCAGGTCTCTGTTTTAATAACGTCATATTTGAATTTCTACCAGTCAGTGTATCTAATAAAAAGAGGTTATGAGAAAAAAAGGAGAAATTCTAAAGTGTCGTCTTGTCACAGGTGCTGAAAAGCTGATTTTTCCCAATTAGCCTTTCCCACCTAAAATGACAATTCTCACATTTTCAATTCAAATACTCTCTTAATTCTGTGACCAATCCTTGAATGCACACAAAACTTACTTTTTTTTCCCGAATCAAATCAAATTTGTGTTATAGTTTATTGGTTATCAAGTACAAGATTCTAATGTTTAGCATAACATAATAGTCGCAATGTGAGTATCCAGTGATAGATTGCGTGAATTGTAATGTTGCAAATACTTCTACAATATATGCCTCACCTGGTGTCAATGAAGGGAGAACAAAGTCTACTTGCTACTTAAAACAACCAGTCCACTGAACAAATAAAACACTAAAGAAACCTCTGGAAAAATTTGCTAATGAAAATCCTTGCCTGTTACTGTTTGAAAACATATTTGGTTTTTCAAAATGTCTGAATTGGTGTTATGTAACGGTGACTGCTTTTACTTCATAAGCTGCCAACACTTAGTAGTACAAAATGAAATACCGGTCCGCGGTGAGACACTGTAAGTTAGGGTTACATGGCCATCAGAGCACTTCATTGGACCATCATGTATTTAGTCGTCTCGAACTGGAGGATAGACTGTTGTCCTAATCTTAATCAAAGCACAACAAACTTTATCAGTTTGACAACAGTAGACAGACAAATCACACTAAACAAGTACAGGTCTTCAACCAGTCCAGTGACTCAAGTTGACACAGGAACTAGTCACCTTGTGAATTCATTAATTGATGTTTTGACACACTAAAAACATTGCCATTTTCTGATATTTCCAGTGACAATAACTACTGCATGTTTCAGTCAAACTGTTTTGTGGGTGTCATGTTTCAACTTTAATTAAATTTGTCCAACTCAACAGTTTGGAGAACAAAGATAGAACCACTGAATATGCAAAAGCAGACTTGGAACGTGACAACAAGAAAAGAGTGACATTCTGGTCAGTTCTTTGGACAGTTGGACCACTCTAAAAGACACAATCTATAAAGACAACAGTGTGAATTCTCTCTGCTTGCTGATCGGTGAATATCAAATAGACAGTGTTTGGAGAACGCGATGTTCATGAATGCTCCCCAATTCACTTTTCAAACATCTCTCTCACAGCCAACTAACACAGTCGTCATTTTGGCTGGCTCTCAAAACCCTGTGTGTATGTATGCTCACTGTAGGAACTCAACTAATCGATAAATGGGAAGGAACTCACAGTCATCATACAGACATTTTTGTCAAGATTTCATGATTTTTGCAGACAAGACCAAGGAGTCAAATTTTTTGTGCCATTAAAACCTGTTAGACACACTGTTTGTCAGTTTCTCATGCACCAATGCCATTTGAAACCACTAAACATTGCTGTGATTAAGTAAGTCACAGCATACCATCTCGGATATCTAGTACTAGATTCCTAGCGGGAACACCTCTGACCCTACAGACTGCTGACGAACTGCAATACATGCCAGCCGACAATGCCCGTTTCACAGTCCTACACCTTTTAGTGTTGTCAGTTCGCTACCTTAGACAATGGCTGACAGTCTGGTGATGACAATTGGTTATCAGCCATCATTTCACCTGACTGATCCCTACAATAGTCTGATGTCAGGGTAATCAAGTGAAAAATGTTTTCAAAAAGATCAACTAGTCATCTGATGGAAACATTCTGTGCATAATTAGAAAGAGAACTGTCAAGACAGAGGTTGCCTAGTTATCACTCTTACAAATATTTGAGTGTATCATCACAATCAGTTGTTATTAAAGCTATAAGTACACACAACAGTGTCTTGAAAATAATCTCCTTTGCTGCTATATCATAATTCAATTATCCATTCCTACTTAGTACCATGCAATTATAACTATTCTCCATATTGAACATTTCTATTTCAAAATCCACTAACGTTCGTATGCCATACACAAGTTTTGGGAAACAGGGAAGTGATATTTGGAGGAGTAAAAACAGGAGTAAAAACTACTGCTGTTTTCGCAGAGTTATAACAGTGAAACATAAGCATAGATACATAGAAAGCCAATTTGTAGTTTGGTGACAAATGACAAGCTCACTTGGGTGGTAGACAGACTGAACATAGGGTAGTAATTAGCAACTTTTTATAAGACTTGTTGACCCTATCCATATCAATTACATCCCCAATAATGCACCATATCACAGCTAACTATCTTATATCATATTAAATAAGATCTCTCCTAGACAAGATACCACCAGACAAATACGACCAGAGTGAAAATCTTCCCAACAGAGTTCTGCACTTTCCAAAACATGTGTGTTGAAAGTAGTGAATCAGGTCTATATCACTGTAGTCTAAACTATGTCTGACATTGATTTAGTACATCAACATGTACCAAAAGACAAAACCTGTACATCTCTACCATCAACTACAAGAAGAGAACATTTGAGATAATTGCTAGCTTCACCACTGTACAAGCCCTCTAAGAATAGACAGTGATTACCTCAGATTGAGCTGAGAATACCACCTTTCGTTTGGCTTTGTTGAAGTTGTCAATAGCTTTACAATAAACAAACTAATGTCAGTACATTTGGCCTCCAATTTATAATTATGGCACTCACTCTCCCTGGATAAACTAATTTTCCAATATCTATGTTGATGACTTTTATCTACTCAGTTAAAACATTTCTTATTTACCACAACACAATGTTACATTTCTGAGCAACCTTTCAGTCTGGGACAACTTAGCATTTGAACTTCGCTGAGTACTCTCGAGGCCCAAAGGCATGTAACTGATCATGTTATTTTCATCACCAAGGCCAAAACCATGTGTGTCAGTGCTCTACTAAGTTGAACTACCTCCATATTTGTGTAACCTGCCTGTAAGACTGTTAGCTAACCATTTCCCAATCATTAAATCAACAGTTGAAAGTCAAACAAGATGCACTTCTTCAATTAGTATGTAAAGGCTGGTTTGTTGACTCCTCTTACATTTGGCTACTGGAAGAAATGCATGTTGTTTTAAATGTTTTGTCACAATAATGACAAAAGTTGGATTAACTTGGCACTAATGGTTTCACTGTGGAATCAAAACACGGCTAGGACAGGTCATCCACTAACTGAACAGATAATCACAACACGATACATCCTCCTCCCAATAACTATTCTAATTTTGAAACAAACATTACATTTAGAGTATATTTATTCTGATTTACTGGGCTAACACATGTGAAAGCCTAGGTATTATGTTTGACATTTAAAACAAAAAACAATTTACATGAAATGTACAGAATTTGCTGAATTTGCATGTCATCAAGTTTGAAAATGAATGTTCAGGCATAAAAATTCAGTTACTACCGAGCAACAAAGATTTCATGATAATTAAAAGGATCAGCTACTTCTGGTGGTCACAACACAACATTAAGTCTAAATAGAAGATTTTACACTTGATAAGTCCTAGATCCATACAACTGAAAATAGTCTAGCTCTAGAAGGACATAGATGACAGTAAATCTCTCTCAAACCTTTCCTTCCACTCTCAGTCTCTGTGTAGTTGTAATACCCTAATGATATGTACTTTTATTATTAAATGTCTTTCATCAAACTGCAAGTTTATATATAGGCCAGCTAAATCCATTGATTACGTTGAACACTATTCTACTACATTGCAACTACTCAAACGGAAACAAACATGTAAGGCAAATTGCTCCTTAGCTTGATGGATGCCAATTATAATATCTGCTAAAATGTTCATAAACAGATCTATTCCTCTTAACTTTTTCATTTCGTTGAAAGCAAATTTTTAGTTGTAATTAAAATAAGCTTTTTTTGTGTGTTGGTGAAATGAAATGTTCATAATCAACTGTAGTAGTGTTGTGTTGGACTTATAAGTTATAGTTGATGTTAGGAAATTGTATGGCATGTATCATAACAGCCGAAATGTATTTGAAATAAACACAAGAAAGAAATCAATCTATGTAAATGGTAAATGTATGAAACTATGAGTGAAGTGAATTGAGGCAATCGTAAATCAATTTCAGTATCCAGGTTGGCATTTGGTAGTGAGACAGCAGCAGCAAGACATATGGCCTGCTTTTAACAGTTAACAGTCTGCTATCAGTATATGCAGGGGACTTATTCACACCCTATTGCCACTCATAAAAATAGCTTCTTATCTGAAATGGCTGTCAACAACTTGTGGTATTACCATAGTACAAAATCTACTTCTAAATAAGCTGACAGTTTTTAATTCAATTTAAGTACACATCAAAATCAAGATAATTACATTAACTACTTAGAATATTCCTACTTCAGTTGGAATATTTTTTTGGATCATGGAAATTACAAAAATAGAATCATCTTTTTTTTGTTCAAATCTTATCTGATCTTTGACAAACAAGTTGACTTATGGACAAGAAATGGTTGTTGGTTCAAAAGAGGGAATGGAGAATGTCTGCTACACGGATACAAAAGCTTAAACTTGACTTTCACACTTTAAACTTGGTGAATACCAAAACCTGATCAACTGACCATTTTATAATTATATATATCACATATTTCTCACAAATCTGAATTCCGTTAATTTTTTTTGCTAAAACCAACACCCTGATGTCACATTTTGATGTAGTTGAGCCACAATTGTGGTATTTCATAGGCCTTTGGTGAAATGCCACTACATGAATTAATAAAGGAACAATTTTCACACCCTCCCAATGCCTTATTCATGGCTTCAGTGGAAAACATCAGGAGAACAAAAAGATGACTGAATGCAGTATTGTTAGTAGTACTATTGAGAGTAAACCTGCTTTTCATTTGGAAATAGAAACAGTGTGAATGTTTGACAATGCATATTGCTATCCCAGCCTTACAATTTAACACTCCATATTATTAGATGACAGTCTTTTCACACTTGCCAATTGTATGGCTTCTCACATGCAGGTGTGCTTCACACAAGAAGTTCTAGTCAAGCTGTCACTATTTGCTTTTTTTTTGGTAGTTACACATGCTTGCATTAGTGTGAAGAGCGGACATTTTGTTTGAAGATGAAAACACACTCTATAGAAAACCAATGACAGAAATGGAAGAAAATTAAAAAAAAGCGGGGATATATAAAAAATTATTTTGTGTTGGAATAATCCAATCAAAGTAGTAGCATGATAAAGACAGAGTCAATTTAGTATTAACTGTGATAAAATGTGTCAGTTCCATAGTTTGATATCTTATACTCAGAACAGTTTTAGAATGATCTCAACTACCTCACACAGCGACTTCTCTATATATAAAATCATCTTGAGGGAGATATGTTTCACAGACTTGTTTTAGAATTAACATATACATTACTGCTGGCTAATTTACCATATGTGAATCACCAACACCTCAAATATCTAGCTAGGCATCATCATGCTCTTACTCATCCACACACATAATACTGTTTTGTTTTTTTTGGAGGGAGAGGGGGTTTTGAAGATGAAATTTTTGAATAACAAAGCACATAACGAATTTGCCATCTGGTTATGTGGATGCATATTGTAGGTGTCTATGTATTTACATGGTATCAACTAACAGTGGATTAAGACTAGACCTTCAACAGACTTCACCAACCACACAAATAGAGTCAGCTTGGGTTACACTCAGATATGTCCAAGTGAATAGGCACATAGAGTTGAAAATTGTCCACCAATACAAGAACTAATATTGTGTTTGCAGAACCTTCACTACATAGTACCTAGTCATACAAATTACAATTTACAAACTTTTATTCCTTCTGTACCACCAGGTGTGTAGAAGTTCCTGCTTTCCTGTTTGTTTGGTTACCAGGTATGTTCACAGAGTTGTGAAATATTGCCAATGATTCAACTTAACTTATATATATATAATATATAATAATATTATATATATATAATAGTTTGATTGTTATAACTTGACTAATTTTGAGTATTAATAAGTTGAAATGTACTCACAGCTGTCTAAGATTGGACAAACCAGCAAAGGCATTATGTGGTAAAGCACTGATTCTGTTTGAGTTAAGATCCCTGCAAGACAAAAATGACAACATAAATTTATATTTTAAAAAAAACACATAAATAATCTGACAGTAACTATTATATATTGAATATATCACCAAAGAGATTGAAATATTATATTCAAAAATCGAACATCATAATTATTACATTGGAATGAAATTTACAGATGCCCATACGTCAAATCGTTCAAAATATAAAATATATTTTGGACGACGCAATGATAGCAACTGCAATTTGAACTGGGAGATATGACACCTCATTTATTAAGTGGAGTTCACCGGAAAACAATATTTACGTATTGTGTCAAAGATTTAATTAAAAACTACTAATAGACCGGTCGTTAATTAGCCAGTTATGACATTCAATTGTCATTACACGGACGGCAGCACTGAATTCGTCACTAGATGCACTCGGCATTTTGTCACCCCGGAAGACGATTTTGCGCCGTTACATTTAATTCATTCGTGTGCTTCCAGAGCCGGGTATCGAACAGCAACAGACCCGTTTTTTTAATGGTAAATGTCATTCAGGTACGAATATATTCTGGGGTGACATGCACGATCGACTGACAACTGGCCAAACGATTGAACGGGAACGGGAAAATTAGTCTACAACTTGCGCGCACTCAAACGCGAATGGATTGGAGTCCATTCACATATTTGCTTCCATATAATTTTGACATGAAACCATATAAAATGATTACTCCTTTTCGGAGATATCTCAAATGCTTGTTTCCTCAAAAATGTGTATCGAGACAATTAAACGGGTGGTCCTATGTGGTCATAAAATGTTCCGACTGTCAGGGCCCTTTGTACACTGAGTAGTAAACATAGGCAACCATGGACGGCTTGATTAATATGCAAGTACTACAAAAACACCCAAAAACTGTCGCCGAAATCTCGGAATGGTGAACGTTATCATCCACAAATCCAATCATATAATACGTTTTAATACTAAACCAATGGGTAGTTAACTCTAGATATGTGAAAATTTGGGTAAAAATCGGTAAAATGTTTGAATGAAATGTCACAAGTTTACACAAGTTAAACTCTTTCAATGCAATGTAGCGTAGACTGTGCTAGGCACAGTGTACGCTATTCAACACTCAAACACTGGAATAGGTGACCTCTTAACTTACAACATTTCCGTCCAAGCTGGGATGTCCCTCGGTAGCTCCGTAAGATCTCTGTCACTACAATCTACCAATCCTCCAAGACAGGCGCAGTTCTTCGGACACAAAATATTCTGGGCTTTAGATCCCGGGCACAGCAGCAACCCCAAAATAACAAAAGCCGTATAGAAATACAACAACACCGCCGCCATGTTTGTTTCAGCAAGCCAGGCTGGCTGTAGCGGGGTTAAAACTCTTGAATACTCCAATGATCGAGTCCTCTTCACGGCTCTAAAATCCAAGAGAGAATCATTTTGAAATGTCAGACTCTCAGCGACTCACTTTCTGCGATGACCTAACTCGCTCACATCGATATAACGTACATGTGAGTACTAGCTACTGTCACTATATTCTTTGCACACGAAATGTGAACCTCACCACCCACGTTTTCATACACTCATGCATAAATTCCGAAGCGAATGCTCCGAGTTGATTGGACAATGAGGTGATCACATGATTAGCAATCAGCGAAATGTACACAAGTAGGAAATGCGCCCGCTGACAATAGTCAATCAAATGCAGCAAAGATGAGGTGCTATCTCTAAAGAAATTAACTTTTCTCCCTCTATTTTTCAGTACATGTCTCGATGACAAATCGTGAAAACGTATTGAAAATCGATTTTGAATGATTATCAAGTGAAACAACATTTACAAACATTGACCGATACATGTAATTTAACATTTACGCAGAATTTGTTTTCTGCTACATTTTTCCGTTTTGTAGCAAAAAATTCAGAATTATAAAATATAAAAAAAAAGTTTTACGAAAATCAGCTAAATAACATCTACGCCATAATTGGAGAACCTGAAACCGTCGGACCGTCTTATGCAAATACAGTAAATTGACAACCACCAGGTGTCCGATTTCATTTCTTCGAGTGTGAGTGACGTCACAAGACTTTGTTGGAAGATAATAGACGTTGAAAATAGGCAATTAGGGAATTTGACACGTGATGTGGAGATAAAGTCCTATTTAACTGATCTTGGCCGACAATTTGAGGCAATCAAGTCATCTCAATGAAAAGGCCCCAAAAAAGACGACGAATCGATCGAAGGGTACGAAGAGTATCTCTCGGTTGACCATAAAATCGCGTAACTGTAAAAAAATGTTGTCGGCAACACAACTAAAGCTAGACCGTGCGTGACATGAATACAAATTCTTTCTCGCTTTTTTCTAAGACTGGCCAACTGATTAATGATTGGTTGATTACATTTTCAAATGTCAACCTGGCAAGGAAATCACAGGGTTGTACATTTTGAAGAGCTTAGAGGAGGAAAATGGATGGAAAAGTGAACGGACATGCGTGGAGGGTATTCTCTCCAATCGTGTACTTCATTAGAGGTTAGACGTTAGACTCAAATAGTTGGAGTGCAAATCTTAGTACGTAAATCTGCCAAGTTTATTAGTTTTCCATGGTCAGTGAATCATTAAGTTGCACAGGATATTAGATCGAAGATTCCCTTTAAACCATGTCATCAAAACACATAGGTAGAGTATTATAGAGGGAATATTGCTCAAGGAGAAAGAGTGTGGATGAGTAACGATGATGGGGGTAGAAGAGAGGTGGATATATACTAGTGTGACGGAGTGGAGAGATGTTGAGGGATAGAGGGGATACGGTTGGGGGGGGGAGAGAGTAAGGAGGAATAGAGAAAGTTGAAGATTACTATCAGCTTGACTGAGATATAATCATGAAATAATGCAGCTAAGACTTATGAAGAGTGACAAAGAAATATTATTTATACAACATTTTGTGTTCCCCTTTTACCAGATTACATTTCCAAAGTTAAATACATGTAGTTATGTCTGATCGAAATGGGTATGTTTATTTCCATCTGTCCACCTATCCGACACAGTATCAAAACTTTTGAGAGTGTGCAGCAATTACACGTTAAATCTTAACTAGACAGGTAAATGTAGAAAACTATCACACTTGACCACAATGACATGCAAGTATGATTTCAAGTTTGATATTTATACGTATAACGAAAACAGTTTAAGTTCACCGGGGACGTTGACAACATGAAGCTCGAGGTAAACTCAACAATGTATTTCAGTCTTACCGGAGGATAAATTTGACGAGGTCACCACTTCTCAACTTCTGGAAAATTGGCTGTGTAATTATAGACAACGTGGAACAACGTGGACAGCAAAAAAGGGAACGTGCCAAAAATGACAAATAAACATCAAGAGTGTTTACATGTAAAAGTAGTCCTTCTTTCAATAAATGCAGGCGGATAACAGGGCAAACACGGAATTGTTACAAAGTATTCATTTGTAAAGTTTACATTGTAACACTTTCAAGTAGTCAGTTTTCCGATGATGAGTTTAAAATACATCGATGTAAAACGCTGATTTTAAACGGTGATACATGTGATTAGAGATGAGTCTATATAACGCCTTATTTGACTATGGTATAACATAGCCATCAAACAATCCATGATACTTGGACGTCGGAGATGCGATCACCTGTACTTGGAATTTACTAAGAAAAGGTCGATGCCTGTCCATGACCAGAGGCAGTAGATATCCACAATCTATGTTGAGAGGCAATCCATTTGATAGAGATAAGATTAGCTTAATAGCTTGTTTTTTTTTGCAACGTGTATTTTAGAATTTGAGGGAGAACGAATCGCAGTCTGTTTGACTTCAAAACTACCCGAAGTGTTCTATAAACAAAGTTGACGGTCAAAAATCAGGTTTTCACAATCGAACTGAACACGCACAATTTAATTTTAAAAAAGTGTTGATATCACATTTAAAACAAATCATTGAAGGGTCATCGGATAAGAATGGCAGTAAATCGGACAACAATAGACAGCATTGGGTTTCGATTTGTCACTAGTATTTTCAGAAAGTTAAATCGACTGGAAAAATCGCGGAGGATAGAGAATGCGTAATCGCCAAATAGCGGATCATTGTTGTCAGGTATTGCATGATGAAGGCCCAATATCAAGTGTGTAAGACAAGTGACGAGGTTTTAGAAATTCACAGATTTTATAACATGAACACAAAGATTTATAATATTTTTCGACATCGAAAATTTGTTTGTGGAAAGTCAACGTTTAATTTTACAGACAAAGATCCAACACGTAAAATTGGTGTGAAGTATCGTGTATGACGGGCTATATCAGTTGAACACGGTGACAAAGGTGAAAACATGATTTATTAGATTTCCCAATACTTATGGTTATTGATAACATTCTCTTAAAACTCACATAGGTATATAGGTCTAGTACATGATGTCTATCTACACACAAGTACAACAACAAGCACGTGGTGAAGAACAGAAATAATATCACTTTTTACAACTATGGCATAGGCCTAGTCACCATTGCATTGTACACCTTCTCAACGGAAGCTGTTGAAATTTTGACAATTGTTTTTCAGTGACCAGGGTTCAAACTTGTTCACATCGATCATCCGCTCAACTGAGTCGGTCTAATTCAGTTGTCTTACACGCTGCAAATACCTGCAACACTGGGCAATGTTGCCCAATACTGCCTATGGTCAACGGACCAGTGTACATGGAAGACCCTCCCCGATGCCCTCTCAAATTCCTCGACACGACTTTGGGTAAAATCTGAATGCATTAGACTAAATCTCTGGGGACAAGTTTGGGTTTGATAAGACTACAGTTCTATGTGTAGAAGAACTTGACTAGACTAGGGCGATTTGTTTTTCACGGTGCTGTTATGCGAAAAAAGAAACCCTTTCTTTATAATACAGAATTGGTTTGATCAGAATTGTATGGATGTTGTCGCCTTACAGCGTTATCCCCCTGGGGTGCACCCGTAAAGCTTCGTTACATCATACATCTCCACCCCGTCTCTTACCGTACTTCTCGTGAACGCCACAGACCTCAGTTGGTGGTGTCTATTTCTCTACCATGTCAATTTCAGTACGCATGTATCTGTTTGAAACGAATCGCTTGAGAGGTAGACTATAATGGTATAAGCTTACGATACGTCAGCCATGTCACTGAATGGAACGGAATTAATCCACGTTGATCGACAAACTTGCATTTAAATATTCACGTACAGTGTTATTTCTCCGCGCTCACTGATAGATAATAGCATGTGTACCTCTCACCTTGATACTCGATCATTTATCTATGCAGGATAGGCCAGTAATCAGCGATCCAGTCTTCAGTACAGGACAGAGCGCGCGCACATGAATGAGTAGTGTTCCACCGACGGTCGACACTTGTAAACTCGTCGTCACAAAGGTGGTCGCGGAAAGGGGAGTTCGTGTCTAATGAAAGCGCCACTCGTCAATACCGGTGTTGATCCCTATGAGCGAAGAGTAAATATTGCAGTATTGAATTTTTACACTCAGGCAAACAAACCCATTTGTCATTGTCCATATCATGGAGGTTAGAGTGTGAAACACCGATACTTCATATCGTAATCACAATTTTCTTTAAACATCTTCCTTACCTTTTAAGATTGTTATCTAATAATCTTGTTACGATTCCTTATATAGATGACGTATCTTACATGGGTATATGTCGGAACGCATCATGATATACATGTACATGGTGATCGACAAATGCCTGCTTCCGTTCTCAATTGATTCCAATAAAAGTTTTCACCTACTACTTACAATTGTACTTTCTTTAAGCTGGATTTTTCACTTTAACAAAGGTCCAGCGGCTGATTAGTTAATTTTGTATGCTAGCAAATCAATACGTTCGGTGAAGAGGTTTCCAAGTATGGAAGAAAATTACGTGCCATTATTTTCCCGTTTTGGATTTCGGGAAAAGATGAAGGCCTGGTTACTTTAAATATTGAGCGGAACAGCTATAATTTTGTCGGCATCACTTATATCTGCTCTGAAACGTGATGCACAATGAAATATGCGAATTGCAGAGACAAACCATTGTAATCCTTTTCTGTGGAGCATTCGGGCACCACATGCAAACTTTAATGAATATATTGCTGTGAATAAGGCGTGTAGGCAACGACCACCTTCCCGCCAAAAACCCCATGAATACAATAAACAGCGGACAATACGGAAGATTTGCCAGAGAATGGCCTTTTCACACGGGATGAATATCTTTTCAAAAGCGCTTTGATTAGCTGCCTTTTAGAAGTATCTTTCACGCATAAACAAGTTGGTATAATTCGCCCTTTCTCTATAAAAGTTCGACGAAATTTCCGTTTTCAGTTAATTCCAGTAGTTCGGAGTATCCCCAACTTGAACTCTGTAGGAAAGTTTTTTAGGATGAAACAGTTGAATGTGTAAAAGTAGTGGGCAGACTTGCTCAAATTAACAACACTTAGGTTCGGTTTCGCCCAATTAAAGTGTGGCTAATTGAATGTGACAGCTATCCCGTCATTAAAGTATCATTCTGATACCCACTGCAAGTAAAAGAGCACTACTAATTGAAAGGGCCAATCGAGATAACCGTACTTCATGTACTTAGATTTTACCAATTTGAAAGACAGGCCACGATGTGTTGTCCGTTTTTTTTTCACCTGGTCGCGTGAGCAGCCATACATCAACTTTCAACCGTGTCTTAGTTACGGTAAATCGGTCGTTGAAAGGGTGTGAAAAAAACACCACATGTAACTTTAGTTCTATTCTGGCATATGCCATCTGTTTACTCATTACGCATTTAGAAAGTTTAATTTTGAGAGGAAATTGTTGTATTCTGCATTGTTTTCAGTCTGTAAGGAATGGCCAACAGAATATGACGACATACACACACATGAAAGTAAGGGACGCAATCATGTGTTCTGTAACGGGATGTTTTGAGGCCAAAGTTGTGACTGCTGTCTATTGACAACCCTTTAGGGGCAGTGCAAGCAGTGAGAATAGGGCCAAACTAATAATTAATTAATTATCCCTCTATTTATCACGTATAAAGCTTACACACTAGTAGAACTGATGGGATTACAGCCAAAACAGATCGTACAAAATGCAAATTGGTAAAGATCGCCAAGACGTGAAACAAAGAACAGCATTGGCTTAGGCAAATTGTCTTTTCAAAAGAATTCGATTTTATTCACACTCTTACTATTGTGTGTTCAAACTGTCTTTTCAATTCCAATGCTTCTTTCTAAGACAGCAAATGTGCAGTTTCACATTGTAATCTAGCCACTCCCCAATCACACCCAAGGCCATATGTTTGCAAATTCTACGTAGGTGTTAACAGACCTGTAAAGCCACATAATTTTCTTTCTACCCATTTCTCGCCTTTGGATTCTAACGACCACTAATAGCCACTCTCTTACTATGCATCAGTATCAGCCCCCAACGACCTAGCACACACCCCCTGTACACAAACTCTTGAGGACGGCTTCTGTCTTGTTGCAGTAACGAATTGCTAATAGGCCTTGAAGTACAAATAACACAGTATCAACTATCACAGCATAAACAGTCCAACATTTCTCAACATGTTTTATTACAAACTGCCAACTCTCTACCATTTGATATTTGTAAACCAATCCCCCACAACAATGTCGACATTACAAGTGTTTTTAGCGTCAAACGTTGATAAATTGGAATTTTGGGTACAATAACTCGCGTCACAATATGTAAGTCTTTATGCGATACACAGGGGAAAACTTTACACCCATGACTTTTGTTAATCGCCATTCATCTATACCGGGTCCCTTGAGAAATAAATACCACTACTGGTCCTACACGAATTACTAATAGCCTGTATGTATGTATGTATGATCTAGATATAGAACTCAACTGGGAAAAAAATGACACATGCTCGCAATATGTGTGCTGGAAGTGGAGTTATTCAGGGGACGGAATAGCAGGGGTGCTGACCAACATCAGGAGGGAATGTTGGTTTTATATAAAATACATGCAACATCACTTAAGTGTTGCGAACACCATGTTGATGTCCTCATCAGGACACTTGAATACCAACTTGTATGTTTTCCATAACATTTTCCCACGTCCCGTCCTCTTGCTATAAATGACTATGTAGCTGTTAAAAAAGTTATTCCAGCCTACAAACATTCGTAAAGTCTTGCAAAGTTTTAGGTTACCATGAAATAGATTGAAATCTCCAAGAGCTAATATTCCTATAGGGTAATAGTAATTAACCCAAGGTCGATGTAAAGGTCTGATGGGGGTTTTAATGAAAACTGAGTTGTTCTGGTTTGATGCACATTACCAGGTGGATATATCATATACGTCATTATCCATCGTATGACTGGTATATCAAAATGGATTCGATGTTGATGACAGTCACATTGATTCTTTGTTCTAGGGTTCATAATTCCTGCCATACTTGTCCTCTTCACCGACACCTCATTACAATTGTCATGGATATGACGTCCTGAGGCTTTGCTAACTTGCCGTTAAGAAAAACAAAAATCTTGAAACAGGACCCAAAACAAATGAGACGTCGTTAAGAATTACTGCTCACAACATCTTAACTTACTTACCTTCAGCAATAAAAGTTTTAGATGAATGTGTATCGTTAGGAGTTTAGGAACACACTTTGTTGAACGTGGTATACCAAAGCCCTGTAGTAATCAAACTTGGAAGTTTTTGGTCCGTTAGACAGGTGAGATGTTCTCTGTGTTGAAGAACCTGACCAACTCTCCAAAGGGAGTTCTTATCTGATGTAGTAATCTGGAGATGTAGATTTCAATGTTTTGATTGACTGTTGGAGTGATGTAGCAAATTCTTGTGGTGAATTCGATCCACCAATCGTGGTCTGCATTGATTGATGGCCGAGATAATTTGTCTGCTGATACCAATTAAAAGGTGAGCAATAAACAACCCAATTACGAGGAATGAGCCGCAGACGATTCGATTTAAGTTTGCCTCGCTAATTGTTTGCACTGTCGATGTATCCCACCATGTAAAAGTCAGGTAGAGTCACACATCAAACCCGAACATCACTAATAAGCAGCACATTTGGGTCGTAGCAAAAATCAAAGAGACCACTCCATCAAATGCAGTGGCGCGGATCTGTCCCGATCGTGATACATTGTTTATCACCGCCTGTTTAGAACACCCTTATGAAAGAAATTTGTGGTGTGCGAATAAAAAGTGGGATGGACCAAAGTCTATGTCTTGTGCTGGCCCACTCATCCATGAAGCAAGGCATATTAATTTGTAAACCGCCCCTCCGTCAATTTTGCCACAGCCCCATCCTGATGGTGGGACGGCCCACAAATATAATCCACTTAAAACAACCTTCTCTTTGGAAACTGATGATCGAAGGAATGGTGACGAAGACCTGGACTTGGTTGGAGCAAATGACTGCTTGTTTTTCATGGTCAAAATAAATTGTCTTGCAAGGTATCAATTGCAGTGAAAACGTAGCCTACCTCAGGCGGAAGTCCAACAATGACCACCGGGAACAAAAAACAGATAGTGTCTCAATTTGGCAAATGATACCGATAGATTGGAGGTCAATTACCAAAGAACGGTCCTTTTGGGAGACGATCTATGTGACACTTGCCATCTTGGTCTCAAACCCCAATGCTCTAATTTGTAACCCGGTCTATTTTCATTATAAAACTTCAGTACTTTTTCAACCGAGTCAAGAAATATAATATCATCCTATTTTGTTTCATGCATGAAGATGTTGGCAAGTTTTACATCTTACGACACGCCACTGCTGGCATTTCAATCACATACGAAGAAAGAAGAAACCGAACACAATCTGTAGAAAACACATGTAGAATATCATATGCCTTTCACTCTTTCGTTTCATTGGGAATATGAGAAAAACAAAGAATGATAAACACGTGCAAGCCACACAATTAATGATGTCAAGTTTGAAAACTATACTATAAGATGCGACAGTTTGGTACCGGACGTTATTCCTCCAAGCAAGTGATGTAGGGAATATATTATAGCGTCGAAATATATTGCATATGTCCAACCAAAGTCAGATAAAAACGTAGAGTGGAATGAAACTTTTTTGCAATCACAACACTTCCACAAATAAGCAGTTTGGAAATGTACTTGAACACAAAGATAATGTATATCAAACCTAATATAAGTGAAGATGAACTTTTTTCCTTCATCGCGCGACAGTTCAACAATGGATGTTTAAAAAAAATTCTAGCAGGCAAAAATGTATGGCCGTTTATGAAAGTCCGATACAAACAAATCTCAGCATGAAATGAATTTTTTTTCCACGGTGACACTACTACAAATAGCAATTCGAAATAGTAAAAAAGACAAAGATAGCATCTATCAACGTTAAGTGAAGATGAACTGTTTTCATTCATCGCATGACATTTCAACAATGGGTCTTTTTTTTAAAATATATGCGCCAGGCCTACTACTAGCAGACCAAACCTTATAAACGTTTATGAAAGTCCGATACAAAGAGATCTCAACCGATTACACGTAATGGACTTAGAAATAACTAGAATGCAACAAAACTAAGTATAAATTTACACGTAACACAGAAGTATACAATGTAAGACATAAATATAAATTTTGTATAATTTAGATATAATATCGTATCAAGAAACTTTTTTAAAGTAGCTCGATGCGACATTATCGGAAATAACGTCAGACCTTGTTTGGTGGTCTGAGAAACAAGGAACAATTTTGAAAATAACAGAAGTTGGTAGACATCAAAAGTCTTTCTAAATCATATTTAAAAAAAAACTGTTTCCATCCCCGTGAAAGTGATTTCCATACACTTGTACTTTGTGAAATTATTACGAATGACATATATTACACATTCGCACTGAAGGGAAAGTATATCTTCATCGGAAATTTCATATAGGTTGTAAATATACTTTCGGGTAAAGACGTATGGCAGTTTCTGAATAAAAGTGTGGTGCAAACAGATCTCAACGCGACATTTTTATAATATATTCATAGTAAATGCAAAATAACTGGTTTGAAACAAACAAGACCCACACAATGCAAAGATACATCATTAAAGTTTATCAATGTCTGACACTGACATAGGCATAGAAAAAGAGACAGTGACTTTCAACTGAAGTATTAACAGCGTCGCAAAACAACGAGTACTTTGGCAATACTGGAATAGAATCAACCACAAAAGTATTGACAAAGTTTGGTGAAAACATATTCAAATGGCAAAGAATCTTTTTTAAAAATCTGTCGTGACATTACATGGTTTTAAATAATCATTAGGTAAACACAAACCACCAAATTATTGCCTGCTCGGTAAATGTATATGAAGCTGGAGAGAAGATAATACTTTCTTCGTAGGAATACTGCGAAAAAAAATGCCTGTGATTAAAGTCGGCAAAAATATCATACAACCATAAGCATACTTCTTTAATGTGTGTTTCAGTTCAATATGAGCAGATGACGAATTATGTACTAAGATGACTGACTGGTTGGTTGTCAGGGACACGCGACAAACTTTGCCTAAGTCCAATACAAAACACATATAAATTGAAGAGATACATTACTTTCCATTGTGACTGTACCGCGAAGTACTAGTGGGAGAGTGGATTCAAAAAGTTACTACGAGTCTATGTTGAAGCAAAATACGTTTAATAAAGAGGCTAGTTCACAGTGAAGTCAAAAAAGGGGCAACATGATCATCAACTTTATCTATAGGCGTAATTTGTTTACATAAACTGTAAGCCCATTACAATCACAATTCTCTTCTTAATGAAGTGGAATAAATAAAACTTTCATATACATATGTCATGAAGTATAAACTTGAAATTCGGTTATATCGGGTATTGCCCAACACTTTACTAAAATTCTGTGTACAAGCTCAAATTTTCTACAAATCATCAGACGCCTTGAAAACGCCAAGAAGAAACTTCAAGTTGTTTCCTGGCCTCCAAGTAAGGGTATGCCCAGATATTTATATTCAAGTTACAGCTTTTTATGTGGTATTGGTAAAGTGTGTAAGTAGCAAGCTAGATTGTCATTACAAAATCTTTAAAGTTTACACAATATTCCGATTTTCTTTAGAATCAAAGTGGTTACTGGGCAACGGGTAATTTCTAATGTACAACAATCCAGAATGACCCAGTCTGTAAGGTTATCACCAGCCTGTTTTCGGGAGTAGATCGGCTGACATATACTCTTGACAGACAAGTTTATGTGTTGCAAGCTGTTGGACACGGTTTAATGGACTTCAAACTAATTTTACGAATTTGTCCACCTATATAATAATGTGTGCATCTTAGTAGTAAAGGTATGGGAAGAGTTAGTTAGACCTTAGACCTAGGATGATGGAAGGAGAAAATGTGGAAGGTGTGGGGTGGACGGATGGAGAACTTTTAAAGAACTTGAAAGATTTAAGGTGAAAGGGGAAAATTGTTAAGTAAGGATCTTTGGAAGGTGTTAGATGAACGGAGGGAAAATGTCAAAGGGGTCTGGGGAAATGCGGTATATATAGACGAAAGGAGAGAAATATAAAATATTTGGGAGATAAAGGGCTGATGAAAAGAGAAAACATAGGTGGGATGGACTGAGAACAAATGTCAGAATCTTATATCATATTTACTTTTTTAAAATACTAACAAATTCAAATTAATTTATAACTTAGTTTTTATACCACATGATTTAAGCTTGAGGGGTGAAAAGAACTTGTATGCAACGATGCTGAAGTATAAAATATATTGCATATTGGTGGCAGGGTTATGCCTTTCCTTACATTGAAGGACCATGTGATTATAGAATTGTGTTGTTCACAGTGTATTTATGAAAATAAAGATAAAATAAAATACTATAAGTACACGAAGTATTGATTTCAATCTAGTCTACATTACACTAATGAAATTGTCTGAATCCAACGGGAATTGTGGATGGCAAAATTACATCAAGAAAATAAGACCATGTGCTAACAAACCCAAACGGAAATAACTGTTGGAATGGCACAATTGAAAAATAAAAAATATTGCCAATGGCTTTGTAGCACAACTGTATTTGGCTATTGCTATGGGCGTGGTCTTGTTGCTAGGCATATTTGTTTACATTTTTTGAATGTTTACTTGCTTGCCTATTAATCTGTTATCTTTACAATATACACCATCAGCTACCTGTTGCTATGGGCGTGGTCTTGTTGCTCGGCATATTTGCATACATTTTACAAATCTTTATTCACTTCCCTACACATCCATGTTGTTATCTTTGCAATATGCATCATCATTCCTCACCATGCAGTTTTCAAGATACATGTACCAAAATTGAGATTTTTAGACCTAATTTGCATATCACCAATGGGATCATCTTGTTGTGAATACACATTCATCTGCACATCCCCAGATGCATCCCCATTAAATTTCAGCCCAATCTGCTTAGTAGTTTTTGAATTATAAATTTTTGACAAAAAAGACTAATTTTAAGCCCTAATTTGCATATCACTGATGGGATCATCATGTCATGAGCAATTCTCAATCTACACACCCCTGAGATGGTTCCCACCACATTTCAGTCTGATCTGCCCAGTAGTTTGGAGTTTAAGTTTTTTTTGACAAAAATCACATCTGTGGTAAGACCATTATGATTTGAACAATTTCCCAACTAGACACTCAAGGTAATATACCCATAAAATATTATGGCAATCAGTCGAGTGGTTTTTGATTTTAAGTTGTTTACACACACACACACACACACACACACACACACACACAGACATTTTGCCATGCCTATAGCACTACTGAACCTTATCATTTCAGTTGTGCTAATAAAAAAGGACAAATTATCAATTAAAAAAAGATGGATGAAATAAATTTTAAAAAATGTATGGCACAATATGGGAACTTTAGCTAGGAATATTCTAAAGCAAATAGTTGGTGAAAATAGAATGTCTATGAAGTATTGTGGGGAGTTGTTGGAAAACAATGACACTTGAGTGTTGCAAAGACCTGGCCTTTCTTGAAGAGGAATGCAAACAGTTAATACAATCTTAACCAATATAGAGGTTCTCAATTATTTCACATGATTGCTTCTAACAGCAAGATTGGAGTTTTCTCAACATTTTTACACTGAGTTGTGCAAACTTTGAGCCACGGGGACAACAGCACATGTGTTTAAGTAGCACACTTGTTGGAGAAATGTACACACACTAAGATTGTACAGCTGAGACCAGGTAAACTGATTTGAGGGTGGTATTCTAGGTTGCCCTTTCAAGTCGGTAGCAAACAGACTAATAGTGGTTTCCATATGGGGCAAAGTGAACATGTTTCTCAGGTATAACTGTGAACAAGCATGTTTATGTGGTGTTTATGTTTAGTCAAAACCTCACGATTGCTACATGAAAGAAGTCTATTCCCCATCCGGTACACATTTGTTCAATTCCAAACGGAAATTCAACCAATACATCATCTCGCAGCTCTCTTCAAATCTATTTGGGGTGGCCTTAACTTTTAATGGAAACTGACTGTGGACAGCATGGCTACTTGACAATGTGGGATTTCAAAATAACAAAACCTGCCACCCTCCGTTGTCATGGCAATGAGGTAGTCTGGTGTAATGATGAGGATCAGATGTGATATGAATGGCTAATGACTGTCAAGAAAGCTGAGACTCTGATAAGATTTCACAAGACCTCACACTCAATGCATTCCAGAGGTGTTAGAAGCACGCTTTCTCTGTCAATACCGATTTTAATCAAGCAGTGCAATGCACCATTTGTGGGGGTAATAATGTAGTCGTTCATTTCACGCTGTCAGTGTAGCCAAGCTTTATTTTAAATCTCTGAACCAGGCAGACTACTCCAGAGAATTACCGCAGCACTTAATTTGAAGAATCTTGAGATATCTTCCTGGTTGACCTTCTACTCGATATGTGATATCTGGGGGCAGAGACAAGGCTGGAGACTTGCTAGATACAAAGGATGGAGAGTTTGTACTGATCAAACAGCTCACATAATAGAACAGATTGAAGGATAGTAAACATGTATAGGGTGATCTCACATACCTATTTTGCAATGTATTGATGTATACACACTGGCAGATAAATGCTTGACAACGAATCAATAGGCATTTCACACGCCACTAAAAGGCCGGCCATGCACAGGCAAATTGCACTGTGAGCAGTGACTAATAGAGAAAGAAAGACCATATTGAGTTGGGTGTGAAGTTATCAACAAGGTTTATCTAGTCTAATCCCAGATTACTTATGAACTGTCATTCAAATTTATTTTACAAACAGTTAAACATGCTGTTGGCAAGTATGGACCTTAAGACAGGTAGACACAGTGCTCCCTGTCTTTTTTTCTCTGTAGGTAAGAACAGGGACAGTCTCAGATTTTCACACAAGCTGGCAAAGTGAAAATTCATTTCTTCAATGAGGTAGGGTTTTAAGGTCTGGCAAACTTTACTTGGCATCAATTTTTTAGAAATACTTCATGAAAATGATAGCACCAAGCATTATATTCAGGCTGACACAAGTACTCAGTTTGCCCAATAAACTGTATGTGATGATATGTATTGTGTGGTTTTCAGTGAGACGTTGACCATAATCCATCATTGTATTTCAATGTTACCTATGTCTAAATTGCAACTTGTCAACTTTTTGTTCAGGGGGAGGGGATTTACTCAGAATGTTTGATTTTGGCATTCTGTTCTTGACTGACAATCTGAGATGACAATCTACACATGGCTTGAGTAAATTGTATCTAGATGCAGGACGTACTATCTGCTAACCTTAATCTCCATTGCCAAGCTGAGACACATATATGGTAATAAATATCCCTTATCTGTGGCAACAGCAACACCTGGTATGAAGTGGTCACACTTCAGGTATCTTTGGCCTGGGCAAAGACAATTTAAATAAAAAACATGGAACCGTTCTCATTACTTCTATCAGATATTTACTAATGGAACTCTTGTAAAAAGTGTGAGATTGATTGCTAAGACAGGAACCTACTTTGCACATGCTAGCATAGTGATAGATGACATCTTTCTTTTGCAATTCCGGTCTTGTATTTCCCAACACAGTAGATGGGTTTTACGAGATGTAATTTTCGCTAATTTGAAATGTTTCTAGTGTTGCCATTAATTGGATGGCATTGAAACAGTACAGTTAGATAGGTGAACTTTTGACAGGCAAATCAGAGGAACCTTTAAACTGTATGGATGATTTACGTGCTCTGGTTTTTGAATTGCTCTCCTTGCTACTTGGCTATTGATTATACATGTATACAATAAAATGCTTTTGGGGTTCTTTTCATGCTGTCATGGCCAATTTGCAGTAGCATATAGGTGAAAGAAGGAGGAAATAGTGGTCACAGACACTTATCAATTGGAAACCTAACATTTAAACATTTCATCTATTAGTAACAATTTTGTTGACAAACTACAAGTTAAGACCTGGTATGAGAGTAAATTACATGTTTCCATGGATATGTATTTTAGTAGGACCACAAGGTTGTAATAGTATTATGCTGTAACAGAGTACCAAATTGTTTCACACCTCTAAACGACACTTGAGATTGGACTGTTCATATTTACTTGGCAAGGGATGCCACTTGAAAATGCACCAATCTCCACCACTCTATCAAGTAGCTAGTTGTCTTTGCCGATCTTGCAGATAGCTCACAGCACAAATGGAAACAAGCTAGTGAACACCTGAGTTGGCAATACAGTTCAGTTTTGGATCTATACAAAGCCCACATGCATCAGTGGTTTTCAAAGCGTTAAGTTGCAAAACACGACTCCACCCACAGGACTATAATTTCTAACTGGCAGGGGGAAGGTTTGGTACCAACATCAAAGTCTAAAGCTCCTGTACAGGCAGACACACTTTAATATATTGGAGGAATTCTTTCTTTGGTCTGACTCACAATTACATAATCAACACCTGAAGTCAAAAACTTAAAGTATGACTTATTTTGAATATAGCTTGCAGTGAAGAGTGAGGTAAAACTTAAGAGGTCAGTGTGTCTTCAAAGATTTACAGTGTACCTCTCACATGGGGCATGTAAACACAGTGCGCTAAAACCCCAAATAATAGGAAAGAAATCCTTCCCTTGCGGTTTTCCTAACACCTGGTTGAAAATGCTACCTCAGCCATCTAAAAGTTCATATTTCTATAGTGCTGCATAATGTAGTCCATAGAATAGTATTACCTGCACAGTATAAAAGTGAATTCAAGGATTATAATGCTGTGTTTGTACTCCGTAAGTCTACCAGAAGGGAGAGTCAAACACTGCATATGAACACCTGGTGTTTCGTTAGCCTACAGAGAATCTACCAAATCAAATCAAACAACAACACAGACAAAATGGTTGACAAACATATTGTTTGACATTAATACACCGTGCGTTGATGTAAATGTTATTGTAATATGATAAGACAGAAGGACAGTGAACAGTGATGATTTAATTAGATAGGGAGGTGATATGACATCTCAGTGCTGTTACAATGCCAACACCGGTGTAAATTTTTCTCGCTTGGTTTCCTAAGCCTCGGCATCTGTTGGCTACCTCAACTTCCACTATCCCCATGGAGAAGAGGATTACACAACTGCCAGTTGTGTTGTCATGGCAACTAAAGTCGTAGTATCAATGGAGACAGACCATTTTCTGCCCAATTAACTGCAAGACCGCCTAATGTACACGGCAGACACATTCTTTATTATGCAAATTACCCATCCTACTTTCTCAGTGAGTACTTATTTGACACCAACTGTGGAAATAAATAGAAGTGATCTGTAGTTCACTTGGAGTGGATGACTTTTTTATATTATATTTACACCATAGTTAGGCCAATATTCATGCTATTATTAGGAATACCTTTTTTACACTTCACACACATGAGGAAAATATTATTTTACATTGGTGAGTGAAATGACATTACTTGGAATGAGTCATCCATTTATCACTGTCTCAAGTAGATTCATAGTAATCTTGGCTGATGATCACTTCTTCAGCAAGTACTATTCACATCACTTGCTAATTTTTACACAATTTTCTGAGACAGGTGAGCAAGATTTGTCAGTGCATATTAGCTATCAGGGATTCATCAACAACCCATTCATATGAATGATCACTTGCTAACTTTTACACAATTCTTTGAGACAGGTGACGAGGTCCTCATCTTCATCACCCACCATTCATACTACATGCTAACTATTTATACAATTTTTTGAGACAGGTGACAACGTCCTCATCTTCATCACCCACCATTCATACTGCAAGCTAACTATTTATACAATATTCAGTCAGGTGACCAAGATCGCTCCTTTATCAACTTTCGTATTTAGCTTTCAGAAACAGGTCACCAAGATTTGATAGTTTGTTTGTAAGATATCTTCCCTCTTCTCTCCAGTTGTCCATCTTTTGTCCATGATATAATTCTTGTAAGAGAAGATGACCAGAATGAACTGCAAAGATAAACAAAAAAAGAGGTAATTTTTGTGTCTTTTATTACAGAGTACTGAATCTTGTTTGACACTAATGACAGTTAAATACACTTTTAATAAAAAGATGTGTATGAACTCCCACCACATTAAAGGGAAGTTCATACCCTAGTATCTGTGATATCAGATCAATAGTACTCCAATGTTTAACAAAACAGTGTTTTCATTCTAAAACACTTCATTCTGTAAGTCAAGAATCTCTTCCAGGTATATCAAGTGTAATAATAACATTCATAGAAAAATACATGAAAAGAAGTTCTTGATCAACAATATAAATGGAAGGTGTGAATATTTTCTTCTTTCAATATTTGGTAGGGATGTTGTTATTAGAAAACCACTTGAAGTCATTTATTCACACAAGTGACTCTCACTAACATAGTATAGATGTCTGTAAACTTGTGTCATGTTTGCAAGTTAAAGCATTACTCTTCTCAAACTGGTGATAAAATTGGAAACTTTGAGGAAAGGAAATGACGTATAACACAAAGTTACATTTGAAAGTGAAATTCATAGTAAACCTCTAGTCTAAGCGATATAACACAATGTCATCTGATTATGTAAATGTATTCATTAATATGCAAATTATATTATCTGATTATGTAAATGTATTCATTAATATGCAAACTTTATTACCAAGACTATATGTGTCCTGATTTCATGAATCTTTAATCAGTACTGCATTAAACTTAAGGAGGACAAAAGTAAGGCTGATCTTATCTTATGTGTACTTCTTTATGCTCCAGTGTACAGGAAACCTTTTCTAAGTTTATTTTGCCACTTTTTAAAAAATTTTATTCTTTACTCTACACAATTGGTGAAAGTACCATAGTCCCTAGAGGACCAACAAAAAAAGGTAGTGATACATAATTGGTGAGAGTACCTTGGTCCCTAGAGGACCAAAAAATAGTTAGTTTCACCAATTATGCATTGTGAAACTTATTTAAAATAAAGTTATAGGCAAATTAAGCTTAGAAGAGGTTTCTAATACACTGGGGCAAGGTATTGTGGGAAATGAACAAAATTAGGAGCTTCACACCTCTGAAATTGAAATAATGCTCACACAACACTGACGCCAGCTTTGACAACAAAAAGAATAGCTCTTCTTTTCCAGATAGTCAAGTGTCTTATAAGTTATAGACATAAACTTTACAGACATGGATTTTTGGATTTCCCTTGTGAATATGAAAGGTAATGTGAATAAAAGAAATCCAATCCCTGATATTACAGACAAGACTGTTAACATATTACTCTGATGCTAAAATGTTAGTCTAATACATAGTTGTTATGATAAAGAAAATATGGTGGCAGTTAATGGGACACAAGGACTAATTTGATTAGTGTATATTTTAATACACTTCTATTGTATCCAATACTTGTACACGGTATGAATGGAATTAGTCTGTGCACACAAAGACACATTGAGGGTGTTATATTGTGAATTCCCATTTTATTGGTATTTCCATCATATATTTTGGAGGTAGGAGGGGGGGGGGCACTTATCAATAATAGGTTAAACAACTGTTTAAATATTAAATGAATTTTTCCTTTATTAACATATTTAACTCATATCAAAACAGTTATGGAAAATATTGATTAACAGGCACACAATTTCAAAATAATTGTTCAATTCATCCAACATGGAATTAACACTATGAGTGGATATCTCTTTTTGGTCAAATTATAATTTTAAAAAAATGTATTAAAGTAATAAATTGAAAAACAAACTTTCTTTGAAAACACATTCCAGATATACACAGTGCTGTAGGAATACTTGAGCAGTTATGTAAACAAATTTAGATCATAAATTGTACCTTATTTATCCAGCAATAAGGGAGTTTGTACTGTCAATATTTTCATCACACATATTTGAGTTTAATCTTTGTTTAGTATTACAAAGACAAAGACTACTGCAGTAAGTTACTCTGTAAAATCAACGGAAGTAGCTCTATTGAACATCATTAATTAAGTTGAGTAAACATAATCACCTTGGGGACAATAATCAAAATATTGTCAGCAATTCCAAACACATTATGTAAAGCTAGCATGGGACTTCCATATACAAGGCAATCAGAAGCTTAATGTGATATTGGTGATAGATCTATAGTTTGCCATAGGTAGGCCATAATAACACTATTTCATACTTTACTACACACTATACATGAAGGGTTGGTGGTTCATTTGCATACAGTGAACTTTGGCTACAATATATGTGTAATGGTACACATATGATACAGGACTTGCTAAGGTTCTACATTAGAATCAATTACAGAAATAAAGACATCAAAAACTAAATTCAGATCTACACTACTTTTAGGCTATTTGACTCAGTTAATCATTTTAAGATTTATTGACAAGAAAACTACCTTCAAGCAGGTGATAGTAACAAGCATAAAAACAAATAAATTACAGTTAAATCACAAATATATGGTAGAAATTTTGGGATAATTTGACTAGAGATGTATAAAAAAAATAGTATCTTGTAATATAGGTATCTACAGTAGAGAAAGATGAAATGTGATGGCCAAATAATGGAACCGTGTCCTGTCATGTCATCAGACACAATCTAAGAATGGCCTGCATTGACACTTTCACAATATGTATCCTAGTATCCTACTGCATAATTACTATAATCTAGCAGAGAAACAAAAATTATGTATTGATGACTAGTAATTTTTATTTGTGGGTAGACAAATGTGATCTGATATGATTCTCTATTAACTGTGAAATGGTGAGGGAGAATTATAATACCCAATTTTAAAGGCCCATTCCAACGAAGAATTTGGGTAAGAAAAACTGGTGTCTGGCTACAGAAAGAGTTGGACCAGAACAACAGATTGATCCTTAAACATTAAAGCTCCATTGATAAGATAGAACTGAGAATCTGGCACTGAATAATGGGCCTTTAACTGGTAGAGATAGATAGACTATATTGATAGGGTCGGAGCTGTGATGATGTAACTGATGTCAGACACAAGAATTCATGGCCACAGACATGTGTTTTCCTAGCTGTCTGACCCACTACAGTATTTACACATGTTTTAAAGAAAGAAATATGTAGAATATAGAGATTTGGTATTAATGTCATAGAAACTGTTATTCAAACTATCCTGTGTTTTCTTGTTTCAACATGCTTAATAAGATGAACACCACATGCAAAAAAAAAAAAAAGAAAAAAAAAAAAGAGGGAGAAATCCTTCATTTTAGGGCTATTTTGGTCCCGTTGCTACTTTCTGTTTATTTGATTTAAAACTTTTTTGCCAGAGATCTCCCTGTCAAGGTACTTGAAAGATGCTCATGCCCGGAGGCTGATGTACACAGCTGTGAAGTCTGTCCTGTTATACCATTTGAGTCCAGATGGTGTGACTGACAAGATTGGATGGCCAGAGGGGCTCCTACCGCTTTCTAGTAACAACATCATGTGCTGGAAAGTGTGACTTGAGGAAACTAGGGATACTGTCATCTCTTGCAACACTTATTGGAGGTGTCAACCCATTCTATGCAGTCAAAGTAATGGCCATTGTTGTCCAAATAACTTGTGAGAATGCAAAGTGTGTGGTTTGAGGCTTGACCTCATATGTGCATGACTATTCATTTGTGTAATTGTCGACAGGTTGTGAATAACAACCAGGGGGTGAAAAAACATAATATCTTTCATTTATAACTTGGACCACAGTAACTTTTACTCTTTTCAAATAAACTGGAAATCTCTTGAATTGAACTTTTAATTAAATTTGAGCATTTCACATTTACTTTATTGAGAGTTTTTATTTCATGTCTCTCCTTACAGTTTGACTTTCTACACTTGTACAGTAGATGGTCTGTCATTTCATGGGCACCATAACACAACAACCAACCAACCACCCATCCATCAAACCCATCAACCAACCAAACCAATCAATCAATCAATCAATCAATCAATCGACCACCCTCCCACCCATCCATCAACCAACCAACCAACCAACCAACCAAACCAATCAATTCAATCAACCACCCACTCACCCAATCATCAACCCACCCAATCAGCAAGAATGTATTTCACACTTCATATATTTTCACTTTCCCTTTATGAGTTTTATCTTTATTTTTTTTTTTACACCTTGTCAGTTTGATTTTCTGTATTTCATACACTTGATGACTTGTCATGTCATGGGCACCAGTATACTTTTTTTGTGGCTGTTATGGATCCCTCAGTCAGTCAGTCAGTCAGTCAATCAATCATCTATCAATCAATCAATCAATCAATCAACCAACCAACCAACCAACCAACCAACCAATCAATTGATCAAATCAATCAACCAACCAAAAAATAAATACATCAACCTACCATTGAAAACACAGACCAACCCACCAACTGTGTAACTAACCAACAAACGAACTGACCCACCAACCATGTAACCAACTGACCCACCAACTATGTAACCAACCAACCAACCAACAAACCACTGGACCCACCAACCATGTAACCAACCAACAAACCAACTGATCCACCAACCATGTAACCAACTGACCCACCAACTATGTAACCAACCAACCAACCAACCAACAAACCACTGGACCCACCAACCATGTAACCAACCAACAAACCAACTGATCCACCAGTCATGTAACCAACCAACCAACCAACCAACCAACCAACTAACAAACCAACTGAACCACCAACCATGTAACCAACCAATGAACCAACTGACCCACCAACCTGTAACCAACCGACAAACCAACTGACCCATCAACCATGTAACCAACCAATGAACCAACTGACCCACCAACCATGTAACCAACCATATAACCAACCAACCAACTGACCCAACCATGTAACCAACCATGTAACCAACGAATGAACCAACTGACCCACCAACCTGTAACCAGCCGACAAACCAACTGACCCATCAATCATGTAACCAACCGACAAACCAACTGACCCATCAACCATGTAACCAACCAATGAACCAACTGACCCACCAACCATGTAACCAACCATGTATCCAACCAATGAACCAACTGACCCACCAACCATGTAACCAACCAATGAACCAATGACCCACCAACCATGTCACCAACCAACCAACTGACCCACCAACCATGTAACCAACCAATGAACCAATTTATAAACCAACTGACCCATCATTCAATAAATCCGTCAATCTTTGACTTACAAGCCCACTTACTAATTTCTCCATTCATTCAATTAATAGATCAATCAATTTAATTCATATTAAAACGGACATTTTTCTCGTCCTTTATTTTGAAACCATTAACATCATTGTCTGTCCACATGATGTAATGACTGTTTGCTTCCTCCTGGTTTGGTAGTGTTGCTTAGTTGCATGATGTCCTTGAGATGGATGTTAAGCTGTTGGTAACTATGTATGGCTAAATGGGGATTAAGGTAATTACATGAGAACAAATCCATCACCTTCTGCTGTCTTTTTGTTAACAGATACTGATAACTGTGGATCAGAATCAGGTGTTTGTCTTGACACAATCTATTCTCCAAGTGTTAGGTCTAAGAAAATAACAACAAAATAACTTGATATGTTTATAGTATCAACAAATTTGAAATTCATTGGGTAAAACCAAGTGCCATACTTTAAGGCTGTTCAAATGGTTGGAAGAGTTGTGTTACTGAGTTATAGAAGAAACAAGTGGAAGTATTGCGTAGAAGGGTAGAAAGTATATACATGTATATAAGATGACAAATGTGATGGATTCTAAGAGCATTCCTGTATTGTATCATGGACGACATTTCTACTAAACCTTTAGATGTTATAAAATTAGTTTATGAGGGTCATCCTCAGGGGAGGGAGATATTCATGAAGTGAAAATGTTGAGGCTGTATAAATTCTTTTAGCACCAATGTCTAGTTAAGGTAGTCTTGATTACAATGACATAGCTGAACTTCAATTCATTAATGTTAGCCAGTGTAAAAAAATATGGAGGTTGTAACTCAAACTAGTTCATGTGAGGTCGAAAAACATGACAGCCAATACAAGACAGCAGGTAATTATGACAACAACTTTTCAGGTCATATGAATTGGCCTCTTCACAGGAATCCCTATGTTAGCTGCAAGGCAGAAGAGTATTTTTATCAAAAGACGTGTCTGCGCAAATGGGGGAAAGTATGCAAAGGCTGGAATCAACTCAGCCATATTGCAAGCTCAGGGTAACCAAAGTACCTTCATGAAATTTATAAGAGCTGGTATTTTTAGAACCAGATATTGAATACGTGGCATAGATTTCAGCATTTGTTATTTTACTAATCACCATGGTGAAGAGTACTGAAAACTAGTGATGAATATCATATAATGGTGTGACGAGTCAAAAACCTTCATGCCATAAAAGAACTGAGTATACTAAGATATAACTGGAGAAAGAAATGACTACAGCATCAATTTGTAAAATAGTTATGTCCATGAATATGAAGTCATGGCAATATGTATTCATGAATATTTCAACAGATTAACATCATTATCTGAATATTATCTGAATATTATTTTTGGCACTTTTGTTTTTTTATTCAACAACTATTTTTGACACTTTTGTATCATTTTGTTTCACACGAATATTGCTTGTTAAAATTAAACATGAGCAATCCAGTGCAAAGGCTCATTTGAACCTAAAGTGTGATATTTGATATGGATTTCTATGTCTTCTTGGTGAAAATGAAATATAATTACGATATTGAAAATAATAGTATAATATACTAGTAGTTACACAAATGTATAAGTTGCTGTGAATATTTTTTTTATCCAAAACATATTTTTGACACTTTTGTTTTTTGTTTTGCCTCATGTGAATATTGCTTGTTAAAATTTAGCAGAAAAAATTAAGGCATTAGCATCTGGATTTCCACATTCACTTGGTGGAAATTAAACATGATGTGATTATTATCTTGAAGATGATAATATGAAATTGTAATATTTTATTAAAATAATTGTGACACTTTAGTTTCACATAAATATTGCTTGTCAAAATTAAATATTAGAAATACAGTGCAAAAGGCTCGTTTGAATCTAAGTTGAGACATTTCATATGGATTTCTGTGCCCTCTTGGTGAAAATTAAAAATAATGCAATTACTATCTTGAAAATGATAATACGATATAGTTATATAATTTGCTGTGAATGTTTTTTTCCCAGGCAGTATCAGAATTATGGAAAACTTAGAAAGATGAAAATAATTGAATTATTGATGATTTGTAGTACCTGAAGGCATATGCAAATATTGGAGTAGATATTTCATCTGCTGGCAGACAAGAGGTGAAGGAAACATATCACACAGAAGCAGAATTGATAAAACTGAGTACAAAGGTTAGAAGACAGTTGTCTCTGCTGTAATAGCATTTATTTGTAGGAGTAAATAGAATAAACTTGTCTGTCAGTGTATCAAACAAAGTAAGAATGTGTCTCTATGATTACAATGATGATGATGTTATGCTGAGCAGTCTTGAAGGGTACTTGTGATGGTATGGATGGGAGCTTGCTGGACTGCCGACCGGATGGACAGACAGCCTTCAAAATTATAACCAGGCTTTCCTTTTTGTCTTTCTATAGCTGATAGAACACATCCATACTCCTGTCAAGCAGTCCAATGATTGAGAATGATTAAACAGTGATAGAGCAGGCACTGCAGCCAATTTGTCAACAAAATGTGTCTAATTTTGAAGGCAATGAGAACACGGGTTGTAGATATATGAGTAATGAGACATGAGGAAAACATTGGGAAGCACACATGCATGATGACTATAGCGTATAATAACTGATGGAAAGACTTGGTTGAAACTCAGTAATAACACTGAGATTAAATGTAGCAGAAATCGAGAGAGAAATGTATGATGCACTGAACAGTTGGCATTTTAATAGACACCATATTGGATTTTGGTATTTTGCTTTCTTCTCAGGTGCAATGTATTAATGGCCATCTCAATGTCTCTATTGTGGAATGGTGTGAAGAAAATAAGCATGACAAAGGTGAGGGATTAAGAGAAAAATCGCCAGCTGAACAGCTGCTGTGAACGGTAAAAATGACACCTAATTGTTAAAATCCTACAAGTGAAGGTAGAAGTGGTTTGCCCCTGAATACTTAAATGACATTGCCCAACAATGTAGGTACTCAACTTGATGAGTTTTTTGTTTCCTTTGAAGACACCTTCTGTCAATCATTTAATCTTCATTCAAACTCTGGGTGACATGTCTTAAATTTGAAATGAATGGCTGACAATAAGAGCCCTATTTACAGTCAAACTATGATGTTTAATTGGCACAACTTTCAGTTCAATTATGGTTTTTATTACACTGATGAAACAACTGATTTCAATAACATTTAAAGGCATCAAGTATTTCTTTTGAATTATTTTGTTTTGATGGGTGGGTCCCAAGACAAAGATACTGGTCCAATTTTCACACCTTTGTAAAAGCTTGGTGATGGTGGTTTTGTGTTGGAAATTTGAAAAGTTTCCACAGCATGGAAGTTAAGGAAAATGATGACAGATACATAATCGTTAATTATGAAGCCCTACAAGTGAAATCATGAATGTAGCAGTAATGGTATCTTAACATCTGCGATGGAATTTCTCCCATTTAGTTTTTAATGACTTGATCCCCAGTGTAGGTATTCCACTTCAAGCATCCTGCTTTGTCGGAAGGATGCAGGTCTATTGTTGTGACAATGAAAAGTTGCCAAACAGAAAGCACAAACTCTGAAGAGTAAAATTGGCTGACACACAAGTCAATCTAAACTAATTTGACCGTTTGAATTCCTCTCACGCTATAAGCTTGAAGAATGAGAATTGGAAATCTATGATTGCTATGGTAACCACTGAAGTTCAAGTGAAAGTAAATTTGACTGTCAACTTGGGCAATGTTTGGGCAACCATCTAATCCTCATAGTGGTTCATTACGTAGTCTTTGTCTTAGGGCAGGTTTGTTCTTGCAACCTCACAGTGACCAAAAAACAAATAAACAGAGATTAAATTGAATAGGGAAGAGGCTGTCTTTATCCCAACTATTCTAATGATTGGAATTGAAACTATAGAAATGATTACAGGGGTGTAAAAAGGTCTATTTTGTGAAGTTGTGCACCCAACAGGTGTTGTAAACAAACCATCACCATGTTTGGAAAGATCCATTCTGTGGACCTACCAGTTCCTTACAATATCTACAAACACCATTACAGCTACCATTCTTTCTAGTCAGAAACTATTGACTCAAGGTGTTGACTTTATTTGAATATAGATACAAAGACATTATTTGCCATGAATTAAAAGGAAAAAAGCTTGGCTGTAAGCAGAAGATTTTATGCAGAAAGTGAAATTGTTTGATGAGACAGATAAAAGAAATGAGGTTGTCGTATTCTGGTGAATGTAATGTGGGCCTCTACATTGAAGTGTAAAGTTACCAGTATAACATGGCAGAAATGTGCTGACGGCATACTAGATGACTAGAATAGTCGAAATAAACTTGCTTTGTGACCACCCTTCAAGCGTTTGATGTTCTACTCATATAATTGGGAAAACATGTGTTTCCTCTAATGCTTCATAATAAGGCTGCTCAGATGCATACAATGCGTGCTGTGTCTATGATACTAGAGGGAAGGCTTGACCACACACTCGTGTCGTCAGCTTTAAGTACTACGACAGATCTAATAGTCTTGATGACTATTGAACATTTGGCAACTATCAGATGTTAAAAGCATGTAATAAAGCTCAGAGCTGTGGTGCTGGTATCTAAGTCATGTGCTAATTACTAATGAAATGTGACAATACCATAAGACACAGACAGGGTTCCCACTGGGACTACAGGTAGAGGGCGCTGAGTGGACAACGTCAAAGGTATGACCTGAGTCCTCAGATTTGACCCTGTTACTCCCTACTAAGATTTCATCAAATTGCTCACATTCTTAATGGAGATGAAAAGAAACACGAACACTTGAAATAATTTACACATGGGGAAGTATACAATTATAACCAGTGTTAGATGACTGATGTCAACTCATATCTTAAACACCCATTGTTTGCACTGCTATTCTGAAAGTCTAGGCTAATGTCACACATTCTCAAATACCATTAAAACTCATTGTCATGGTAACCATCAATTTCATGTATATAGTAACCACTTGTACTTGATATCAATATCAATATTCAATAGTTATGGTTTTGATAATTCCAAAATCCAATATTAAAGTACAATATTAATAAAGAGATAAATAACTAAACAAGACAACAAACCTGACAAGAGACAAGCTGATACTTGTTTCTTCTCATGTTGACTAGATCAGATTTATCATGGTCAAGTGTATATTTACAACTTTTCTTTCTAAAACTATTTCTGAATATAGTCAACTTTAGTTTTGTAAAGTTTGACAAGACTGTAAACATTACAAGTGAAGTCAAAACACTTATGCTCAACCACAGTGCTACTCCAGTACAAAACTGTCTTCCAGGCTGTGACAAAGAAGTACTTGAATGAGTCACTTTTTTCCTGTAAAGATGTCAAGGGCTACACACATTGCCAGTCAAAGTACTTTCATCTAACCAGGGTGTTACTCAGTAAAGATATCAAGGGCTACACACATTGCCAGTCAAAGTACTTTCATCTAACCAGGGTGTTACTCAGTAATAAAGATGGCATGGACTAAACACATTACTGATTAAAATATTTACTTTCATTTGATTAATTCATAAAGGAAATTGCTCCCCACAAATGACCAATAACGATCTCTCTTACTGACCAGCTTAGAAGTCAACCATTGGTTGTATGATTATTGACAGTGTCACAATTGTCACTCTGGGACTCATACAATAGTTTGATATGCAACAGTGTTGCAAAACATGCATTGGCAGCACATCAGTGTGTGTGTGTGTGTGGGGGGGGGGAGGGGGGGGGGAGGCTGAGCCTAGCCATTGTTCAACTGCTCTCAGTAATGTTATATGTAATGAAATATAAGATACATGTAGTAGCAACTGAGCTATGTAGATGCCAGGGTCAACATAGATTGACTTTTAAAGATGTAGTGGTACATAGTTTACATCATGTAGAAGGAACATCTGTGATTTGATGAAATACTTGAAATTATGACCAATGATGAACCAAAGGTATCATTTATTTGAGAAATTATTACTTGCATTATATTCACACTGCCATCATCCAATTCACTGTTTATGTAAATGTCTTAGCACGCTGCAATCTCAAGCATTTTGATGATTGGTCAATTAAGGTCACATGGGGTCAACAGATTTGCCAGAATGGGTATATTATCAAGAACAAGGTTTGATGTTGTGCAGACATTAACTATTATAGGGTGACATCATTCCACACACAATGGTAGTCACCTTGCTATCTGCTGAGAATAGCTCCCACACAAAACTTCAAATTTTGCACACATTCAGAAGAATTACTGGCATAAATTTGTGAAGTACCGGTAACTTGATATGTGATAAATCTACATGTCTGTATGCAAAGAGTATCTTTCCAGTATTTCATGCTCACAGTGAAACTGTACAATATTGGACAAAAACCAAGAATAGAAGCCATATTGATTGGAAAGTTCTGTTATTTTCTAACCTTAGCATTTAAATAAGCTGTAAAATGACTACGCAGTGACTTCATTGGATCTAAATGTCAATCATTCTAAGCTCTTCCTAATTATAATATTTATCACATATAAAGGGGAAACTACTCCAGGTAATAAAGGGCTTTCAATATACCATCACGAATATGCGCTGCTATTCTAAATTCATGTTTCTAAGACCCATGAGGAAATGATGTACCACTGAAGATGAAAAAGAGTTTCAATTTGGTGTTTCTTGCCAATTGAGTGAAATCGTGAAATGACTTTCCAGAACCCAAAGTTTATGAAAATACCTCTATTTGCTGGAGTGGCATTGTTTCCTTTGAAGGCCAAGGGCTCAAATTGCATATTTGTACAAGCAAAATATGAATGGCTACAACATATACAGAGAAAGAAAGAAAATAGATAAATAAACTAATAAATAATTAAATACATTCTTCTCTTAATATGAATGATTTGTACATAAAATTTATTATTATAGAGTTTTTATTGCATGACATAAAAGTTGTCAGTGGTAGGCTGTCTATAAGACCACTTTGGTCAGTAATTTCCCCTTAAATCATGGTACAGGGAACACAATAAAATTAAATGAAATTCCTCCTCAATATCTGTTGACATACAAATTTTGCAAAAACAATTGAGAAATATTAACATCTACACTGTATTTCTCATGGCTTCCTAACTGTAGAAAAGGCAGGTAGTTTGAAGCTTCTCAGGAGTATACTGGGACTATTACTTGTAAAAGTACTATTTTATTGTTTGTTTGTTTGTTAAACACCTCTTGATTGTGCCTATAAATGATCATGTGCAATGTATCTAATATACAAAACTGTACTATACTACACTATACTATGTGATTTACTGTATAGCAGCACTGTACAGAGCTGTATGAATTATACTATACTACAGAATGTGATTTTAATACTGTATAGCAGCACTGTACAGTACAGAGCTGTACGAATTATACTATACTACACTGTGCTTTACTGTATAGCAGCACTGTACAGTACAGAGCTGTACGAATTATACTATACTACACTGTGCTTTACTGTATAGTAGCACTGTACAGTACAGAGCTGTACTAATTATATATACTATACTACACTGTGCTTTACTGTATAGTAGCACTGTACAGTACAGAGCTGTACGAATTATACTATACTACACTGTGCTTTACTGTATAGTAGCACTGTACAGTACAGAGCTGTACGAATTATACTATACTACACTGTGCTTTACTGTATAGTAGCACTGTACAGTACAGAGCTGTATGAATCATACTATACTCAACTGTAATAAAATTTAAAAGCCAAGGATAGAGTTATAAAGATTCAATCCCAGGTTCTTGTATTTTAAATATTGCTATCTTATCAGTGTAGCCATACCAATTACATAGGATCATTCCCTTGTTCTGCACCAACTTTTTCTATAGTGTTGCCTGGCAACTGTTTTTCATGCCTAAATTTGAAGTCTTATCTGAATTAGGGTTTTAAGAAACATGAATATTGGAAGTCCTGATGTTACAAACATTGTTAAAAAGTTTTAAAGAAGTGAGTCCAGTGTCCTCAAAACTTTTATACTGTTTTTCATCAGTTGGAAACTAAGTGTATGTTGTGTGTGGTCACTTTTCAAAAGTTGAATACACTGGTTTGCAGATACTTGATATAGATAACTTTACACCGGAATTCAGCACTGCAGGTAGACTTCTCATTCTATCAAGATAATTACTATCCTCACATAACTAAGGATCACCTACTCTGATGAAAGGGTTACAATTATCACATTTGTCCAACAGTGAGCAAAATGACGGGGTTTCTACTGTATTCTAGTTTTAACACTATCATTCAGAAGAGTTCTAGGTTTCTGACAAACACAATTTTAACATAGATAATATTATACCATGCAAGAGTCAAGTTGAACACAAAATAAAGATATACTCTGGTTGTTATTCATCACGACATTGTGTCACAACAACGTGTGTGGCTACATCACTAGTTTAGCTGTGTTCAAAATGAGTCAAAACGTTTAAAATTACCATTACTTTCCCCGATTTTTCTTTGATACTTAACTGGCACTGGTATAATTATGTTATTCTCCAATATTTTTCTTAATTCAGCTGGAAAATACTCATGATCTAAGGGTTGTCACTTCCCATCTAGCAACTCGTAGTGACAAGGCCCCTTAAGGTCACTCATATTTTCCTTGGTTGAATGAAGACAAATATTGCGGAATAACATCTACTTATATACTTTGCGCACAGTCCATATTTTTACACTCTTTCATGGTTTTCAAACTACCATGGAATTGGGACTTTGTTCAAATATTTGTACTGTTTTCCAAAGGTTTTGCTAAGGTAGTGGAACCCCAGTAACTGAAAGGGAGAAAGGGAGAAAAGTGGAAGAGTTTCCCCATAGTATCAACTAGATTTTACCTATTTACTACCTTTAGTAAAAACACTGGTAAGGAACCCTGGTAAAATGGCTGGGGAACACAGTAGATTTTACCTATTTACTAACCTTAGTAAAAACACTGGTAAGGAACCCTGGTAAAATGGCTGGGGAACACAGTAGATTTTACCTATTTACTAACCTTAGTAAAAACACTGGTAAGGAACCCTGGTAAAATGGCTGGGGAACACAGTAGATTTTACCTATTTACTAACCTTAGTAAAAACACTGGTAAGGAACCCTGGTAAAATGGCTGGGGAACACAGTAGATTTTACCTATTTACTAACCTTAGTAAAAACACTGGTAAGGAACCCTGGTAAAATGGCTGGGGAACACAGTAGATTTTACCTATTTACTAACCTTAGTAAAAACACTGGTAAGGAACCCTGGTAAAATGGCTGGGGAACATGGTAGATTTTACCTATTTACTAACCTTAGTAAAAACACTAGTTTCTATGTGGGTTGTATCACAAATAAGTTTTATGTTATGAAGGATAGATTGTCTTTATGAATTTAAAGTATACTTACTGGTTAACTTACATGAAACTTTGCTTCTACTCAACATCGTAAACCACAGGTCTCTTTATGGCACTATCCAAAACGTACCCACGCCAAGAGATACTTACATGTATTTCGTTGCTTCAGTAGAAATATGCACTCTGACTTGTGAGAATGCTCCTACTGGGTTAGATTATAACTTGTCACATAAACATACTGATACTGATAAGCATACATCTTTCACCAAGAAACCAAGTTATGAACACAAACTGACAAAGAAAACATGTCACTATCATTTTGAATGGTGTTCAAATATGAGTAGTTCAAACAGCATTCACTCCATGGTATAGAGTAGTTATCATTCATTGATTGCTTTTACCTTGCACTTTCACATTGATAAACAGTTTTGACATTTTGTCCTTCAATGTATGAACTCAGCTGTGCCTTTCAATACTAAATGATACTGGATAAATCAAAGCAACATAACAGTGCTACTAAAATCAATAGACTAAATGACTGAATACTGGCTCTCTCATATCTATTTTACATGAAACAAAAATTGAGCTATCGTTCCATCTAACTTTTAATAAGTGAAATATTAAATGGGCAAAACTTTAGTCAGTAACTCATATCATAACACAGAATAAAATTTAAAGGTGTAAAAATTACTTTTTGCTTTGAATTTATAACAAAATTATGAGACATATTGACAATTATGTCAATGTTTTCTTCAAATCAAAACTTAATTACTTTGATAGAAACGCTAACACGTAAACTGACGACAATTAAATTTTGTTCATCAACAGTTAAAGTTTTTTTATTCTTACTATTTTCCTGATAAACATCTTCTGAAATTATCTTGTTAGCACTTGTTTACAACATGGATATGTTTGTCGTTTGGAAACATCTGTTTAGAAGGAAACAAGGCTTTGCCAAGGGAATGAGCCAGTGTAAATGAGTGTTAGGGTAAAGAGGCTGTGCCCTAACTTAATAAGACTGACTTGTACGTGCCATATCCTAACATTAGCAGCATCTGTCTTACATATTACTACATTTTATATGCGCTACGCTCAGTCTGTTCGACTCCTGTAAACCTTTGGCTTTAAGTTTATTGAAGTTATGTACAAGATCAAAATCTCTATGTCACTAGTGGTTATGCAGGAAATCCACATTGACTCTTAAGTGATAAATTGCTGTCATTCAAACTAACACCTGGTTTTAAAAACCCTTCACTATATCCCACCATCTAACACAAGTAAAAGTCCAGTTTATTACCAACACTTGAATTCATATATTGAATGAATATGTGATCCCACAAGTAAGACATTGTTGATTATATGAGGTGTGAACCACCGGGCATACAACTTACGAGATCATTTCAACTGACATATTTGAGCCTGGGTTTCCGTCATTTAATTTCATTACAGCCTATAACAACAATGATATATAGACTCACTGCAAACATTATTTATTCTACTTTTTTTTGAGTACAACAACTATTTGCAAACATAAATGGCATATATTCCATAGCTTTTGTTCATATATTTTATTTGATATCAAAATAAACAAATAAAAGGTCCTAAATTTAGAAAGATGTGCATGAAGCTCTAAAGTTTGTCAGAAAGCTCAGATGACAAACATCCTGGCTACAGATGTGGCCCAAATACCAAAGCAAAACCAATAGTCATGACTATGCATCATAAATAGATTGTAAACATAATTGAGAAATCCAACCCCTTCTATTCATGGACAACACATGTTCTAATGAAATGGGGGCAATAAAAAGGTGACTGAAAGTTTAGCTACCTGGGAGCAACTGAAATCATACAAGATTATACAGGTCTGTTGTTACCCAGTGGGAATGACCTCATCATTGTCTCACACATCCCACTCCACATAAATGCAACTATAATATGGCAGGTTTCACACCCAACCTGTCAGAATGACACTCCAAAGCATTTAAACTGCAAGACACTTGGATTACCCATTAAAAAGCTGCAAAACCCTGGGGGTATTTTTAGTCCATATAAACTGTACTGTGGATAGCAGGTTACCTGCTCTCTGTGTCAACTAACTACTAAAACGTGGTAGGAAAATAAAATGATCAATCATTGCTGTACAGTATAAAGGCAGTGCACTTTGAACACTGATCATTGATTGTTCTTGTATTCCCCTGTGCAATCAATAAAATACAGGTTCTTTACTGTAGATGCTACATCCATACACAGCCATTCATTTTATAGACAAGATTTATTATAACCATAAAAGGTATTACCGCTAGAAAATCTTACTGAAATAAAACGCATGAGCATTCTTCTGTAACTCATGATTAAAATTTGACCAACAAATACTAGCCGAGAGTGAGATTAATCACCGGTATATTAGGGATTGGACTGTCATTAAGACGACTAACAAGCAAGGCAGCTGCCTTCAAGTTAGGTGTGATATACAGAAAGTGTACTGAGACAATGATACTACTATGATCATTATCATTATCATTATCATTATGATCAATATTATGGTTTAATGATGAAGTGTAATCAATGTCTCTACCTTGCATTATTGTTTACTACTTGATAACAGTTGCACAGATATTCATGCTGTTCTCTAATGAAAGTTTGCTACAGTGAGAGAAACCCTGCAGAAACAAGCCTTTGCAGAACTAAGAACACATAGCCCCCTTACTCCTTCTCCTTAAATGCTTTATTTCTAGGTGACTAACTTGATAATGGGTGAAATTGACCCCCCACCCCACCCCAACATTGTGAAAGTGCAAGGTAAAAGCAATCAATGAATGATAACTGTTTATCAATGTGAAAGTGCAAGGTAAAAGCAATCAATGAATGATAACTACTCTAGTGAAATCAATTTGGTGTTTCTTGGCAACCAAGCAAAATGTGATGTTAAATCATGACAGAACCTAAAATTTATGAAAAAAAGGTTTTATTTCCTGGAGTGGCGTTCCCCATTAACCATGCCTATAGCACTATTGAACTTGTTCAGTTGTGATAAAATGCATCTTCTTTTATTAACAATGGAAAGGTTATTTCCAAATCTATATTTATCCTGTTTGTGGTTTTTTGAAGTATTACTACTAAATTATAGAGATATTCTGATATCATCTAGTCAGTAGCTGGTATTTTGAGTTTTCAAGTCTATAGATAGCAGGTAAATAGATTGATACTAGCTCTGATATCATCTAGTCAGTAGCTGGTATTTTGAGTTTTCAAGTCTATAGATAGCAGGTAAATAGATTGATACTAGCTCTGATATCATCTAGTCAGTAGCTGGTATTTTGAGTTTTCAAGTCTATAGATAGCAGGTAAATAGATTGATACTAGCTCTGATATCATCTAGTCAGTAGCTGGTATTTTCAGTTTTCAAGTCTATAGATAACAGGTAAATAGATTGATACTAGCTCCGATATCATCTAGTCAGTAGCTGGTATTTTCAGTTTTCAAGTCTATAGATAGCAGGTTAATAGATTGATACTAGCTCCGATATCATCTAGTCAGTAGCTGGTATTTTGAGTTTTCAAGTCTATAGATAGCAGGTAAATAGATTGATACTAGCTCTGATATCATCTAGTCAGTAGCTGGTATTTTGAGTTTTCAAGTCTATAGATAGCAGGTAAATCGATTGATACTAGCTCCGATATCATCTAGTCAGTAGCTGGTATTTTGAGTTTTCAAGTCTATAGATAGCAGGTAAATAGATTGATACTAGCTCTGATATCATCTAGTCAGTAGCTGGTATTTTGAGTTTTCAAGTCTATAGATAGCAGGTAAATAGATTGATACTAGCTCTGATATCATCTAGTCAGTAGCTGGTATTTTGAGTTTTCAAGTCTATAGATAGCAGGTAAATAGATTGATACTAGCTCCGATATCATCTAGTCAGTAGCTGGTATTTTGGGTTTTCAAGTCTATAGATAGCAGGTAAATAGATTGATACTAGCTCTGATATCATCTAGTCAGTAGCTGGTATTTTGAGTTTTCAAGTCTATAGATAGCAGGTAAATCGACTGATAAGGATGACTGATGACACATGATAGCAAATCTACTTACTGAAAACCTGTTTTGCAAAATTTGAATACTAGGATTAGAAATGGTGTACAAGCTACACACACAGAGTTTGTTGAAATTGCTATTTTGTATTGCATATGATTGATGATGGAGCTGGAGTATATAAAAAAGGTAAACGAGAAAACCACAGTGAGTAATTTCAAATGACTCCCCTGAGCAATAACTCATGTAACTGGACTGAGTTCAGGCAATTTGCAGGGAAATCCCCATATTTCACCTTTTGTTGAGGTGGTGGAAACATCTGTGTAGAGGAACACAATATCCAAATCAATTCATCCTCTTTTAAAAATATTGTATGTAATAGCAGAGACAGCTCTACTGCCACAGGCTATTATCCACACATGTTTGATGAGTACACATCCAGAATAATAAAATACACCCAAGTCAAAAAATGATCAAGTTTCTTGAACACCTAGAGCACTGTTTAAATGCAATTTCCTTTCAAAATTTATTGCAAAATTGATGGAAATGATATTTTTTGGCTTTAATGGTATATTATATTACAGGAAATTTGGCACTTTTATGATGAAGTGGCCTCAATGATGGAAACTGGTATGGCACCTTAAGCCTGCTAGGTATACAGGATATACGCACACAGAAACAAATACAAAAACACAACAGGACAGGCTTCCTGGCACACTGTGTGACAGGATTGAAGTAAGCATGTATCAAACTTCTAACAGAATATACAAACAAACTATTAGTGCAATGTAATATTTCTATATTAAATTGGCATTAGTGTACTTTTAATTTTATGGACTTCTGTCCCTCTCTGATCTTGATCATGTAATGTTATATACTGTGAGTAAGGATAATTTAATTAAAGGAAAAGACAGAAGGCTTGCATCATTAAAAAATGTGATTTTGATAGGAAAAAATATAAAGGCATGACAATTGACAAACTATATTGAATATTAATGATGTGTACATGTCATGCATCCCTGTATTGTGTTATCTTTGTGCCAGGTTTGAACAAAGTCTGGAATGTGTACAGAGAGATGCACGCACACTGATCTGTGAGCAGAACTGATTTTAATAGCCTCTTCCAATGCTTCAGAAAAGTACATATAAAGATCTACTTGAAGTTCGTATACGGCTGCTGAGTTGAGGACTTGGAAAAAGTTGAGACTATTTTTATGACTGTCATGGCAAGGAATTACAAGACTTATGGGAGGACCAGAGTTAAATACTACATATAATAATAATTATAAGTCATCTGTCACTAATCTCGCATTCTGATTGGTTAACAGACCTGCAGATATGCAGGCGCATTTTTCACCAACAGCCATATTTTTGCTTGTTGTGTCACATGATCACAGAACGTCCCCTTTTAAACAAACCGAGCAGACAACTAGAAATACAGCTATAACCAGCATTTCCAAATGCCAAATTTGTTGTCAACTGTACAAAATATCATTGTAGTATACATATAACATGTCTTTGAACTGTATGTTTTGTGTCACAGGGAAATCATCAAAAATTCCACACGGAATGGCAAAAGTCCAGTGATGGTGAACGCAAGGTCGTCACACGATCGTAAACATGAATTCCAAAATTTATGAAGGATATCAAAATTGCCGCCAAGCCAAAAAGGGTGCAATTTTTGCTTAACTAAACCAACAAAGCATATCACGAACATTTATGTACATTTAATGGAATACAGTACACAAAACAAAGACGCACTCATTTTTCAGCTGATTGCTATAAGTTTGAATATATCACTGGGTGATATGCAAATAGTAAACATTACGACATACTACTGAGCAAACGCGCACTCTGATTGGATGATAAAGTTAAGGCTGAGATGTAAACAACTGCACTGCAGGTATCAGAGAAGTGTGTGATACTATGCTCAACAGTATAACGCAGGTTATTTTGAAATGAAACAGCAGTTTTAGACATTCAAAAATGAATTCGTAGTCGCAGGTGACGTATAAGTATGTTATCACATATGAGTATGTTATGCTCGAGGTAATTTTTCCGGTAAAATAGCTCACCATTATTACCGGAAAAATGACTTCTTGCTGCAAGATATGGAAAGGTATTTGGCAAACAACATATACTACTAATAATAATTTATTTCTGGACTTTAATTGGCCACCAGCCTTGTGGTACAAATCATTTTCAGACAGTTGCACATAGCAGATAAATGAAAGTTAATTATGAAACTAATGATGGGGTAATATGGCATTAGATAATATCTAAAGCCATGTTGCCCCTTCACCAGTTTCATAGACACTTTAAAATTTGGGAAATTTTTGTAAAACTTTTGTTTTAATTTCTGTTTCAGTGAATTTTCTGAAAGGATTGCATCAGTAGATGGATAAGATATATATATTACTAGTTTGAGCAGAAATGTGTCTTATATGTTGTCCTTGGTCGTGCTGTGTTGTCCTGTTTGTACTTGGGAAGAAGGCAGGGAAGGACTGAACAATTTCTGAAGTCATTGTAATCCTATTCCTTTGTCACATAGACTATAAAACTGACTAAATCATGACTCCAACTACACATTCATTAGCTCCAACATAGACATAAAGTAGTCAACTTCTGAGTGTGACAGTGAGTATCACGAGGTGTCTTTCTCTTTCAGGTTGATGAGTTACAAAGGATGGCAAGTCAGTGGCACGTAATGATGAGACATGACTGAGGCAAACTCATGGATCATTAAGTACTGTTACATTTTAAGCTTTATACATTAAGACAACCTCTCCAGTTGGTGTGTCTATTGGTCGACTCACTCCCTGGATGGACTATCATTTAGAGAATGAAATCCAATCTAACTGAGTAGTTATTTTTTTGTGATATCATATCTTGGTAAATTTGATTCCCCATTGTTATATGAAATCATAAATCTAATGAAATTCAAATTGATATGGGTTTTGATTACATTTTAAGCAAGAAATAACTTTATATGATATCAGATCTATTTTTAACCATATAATTCAAAGATTTCTTTTTTCTTTTTTTGTATATTTTATTCAGTAATTTTTTCTTTCCAAATCTGAATGTTATGGACAATAAAGAATCTTTTGATTTGTTATTCTAGATGTCAGTCGACTGAATTGTTGAATACGTTTATCATATTTCCCATTATCAATTTCGGTTACAGAAACTTTAAAAAAACCCTCTTTTGCTATACCACTTCACGATGCAAACATTTCACTTTGGGTTGATTGACAATAATAAGGCTGAATGCACTTTTTTCCTCTCCTATCATATTTCATAATGATGTGTAGATCTGATCAGAATATAATGATATCATATCAATATCACTTTTAAAGTGCCAGATATCCTAAAAGTTCATAGGTGCTGAACACTATAAAATTAAGGATTGAAACAAAGTACAAATATAGTAGTAGTACAGTTAGGTTATTGGAATCTAGTTTTTGAAGTGACTAATATATGTAGCTAAACATAGTATCAGTATGCTGATGACATCTGAATGATTAGGACAAAAGCTACATGTATGTAGTCACTTCAAAAACTAGATTCCAATAAAGTAACTCTACTATTACTAATATCATAAAATGGCGTCAGGTATCAAATTCTATTCTACAAAGTACAGCGATATGGTTTGTTTGCTTTGAAGAACATTTGAATTTTTGGGGATACACTTTTTAAAAAAATTGGTTTCAAATTTGATTCCACTTCATTCATATATTCATGATGCAAGTGCAATGTATGTTAATTTACCATTTCATGTCTAGTTCACTAATATCATAGGCATAGTTCCATTTTGATTTAATTTAAAACCTAGGATGACAAACTATTAAATGTCGGAAGTACAACCCGACTGACCCTAGTTTAAACCCTAAACATTTTAAAAACATTTAAAACAAAATAATGAGAAATTCTTTGTCTTCTTGACCTTTATGTACATCTGTTTTCTTTCCCCAGTCATGTCTGTATATATTTCATCAAACTATCACAGAAGGGGTATTCTGACATTTCGTTTTGTTTTGGGTTAAAGCAATATTTGTCAAAAATTAAAACAATTGAAAAGATACAAAAAATAAAATATAAAATCCCGACCTACCTACCCTATTTTTCTGAGGCCATGTTATAAGAAACACACAATTATTTTTTTTCCGCCTAATTGGAAAAAGGTATCACTTAGTGGACTCTATTTGACATAAAAAATATGTAAGATACAGTAACATGAATTATACTTCAAATATATGTGCAATGTATTGTTATTTGCCAAATACAATAAAACATTTGGTGTGTGCAATAACTTTATCTGGTATGATGGTTAGCTGCAGGTGAGTTATTATTCTGGTAAAAATTACTTTCATGTAGATGTCGTATTATTTATTGCATATCATAATTCTTTGATGCATATTATGAAGCCAGCTTTGTTATTTTAAATGTCAAAGCACTTTGATTTTTAACATATGTTAAATACAGTTCACTGGTGATGTTGTAGTGATTCAGCTGTTTTAACAAAAGTCAACTCTATTCACATTCAGTAAGGAGTAGTACACCAAACATAAGCCGACACATCCAGAAAGGAGCCAAGTATACCAAACGCAAACCTACAACATCCAGTAAAGAGTAGTATACCAAACGTAAGTCTACAACATCCAGTAAGGAGTAAGGAGTATACGAAATGCAAACCAACAGAATCAAAACAGAATATGGGATTTATAATATACCATGGTCAATCTAAGTTATTGATTCTACATTAAAAACATTCAGAATCACATTCCTTTTCTCCATTTTTGCTGTCACAGGTAGAACTATTATTCTCCAATAGTTTTTTTCATTCAGTAGGAAGATACTCACACCATAACGGTTTGGTTACTTCTCATCTTTGACTTGAAGTGACATGGCCCCTCATGTCTCGTGTATTTTCCTTGGCTGGCAGAAGAAAACTATTGAGAAATAGAATCTAAATATTGTGTACCATTGCTACCATGTAATTTTATAACTGATATCACTGCTGGTTACTTCCACATAGAAGTCCTGATGCTATAACCAGGGTTATAGTCAAGACCTGGAAATGATTTGTTTACAGATACAAAAAAAACAGTAATAAAGACAATTGCTACTTTACATAAGTTAGCAAATATTACAAACTTTGTGGTACTCATAGTATCATGGGAAACATTTAGAGTCCTTTAAAAAGCATATAAAGTTGTATCAGTGAATGACTGAGTAAGCCGCCAAAACTGAAATGTAAAGTTGTATCAGTGAATGACTGAGTAAGACACCAATGCTGAAATGTAATGTTGTATCAGTGAATGACTGAGTAAGTCGCCAATGCTGAAATGTAATGTTGTATCAGTGAATGACTGAGTAAGCCGCCAATACTGAAATGTAACGTTGTATCAGTGAATGACTGAGTAAGCCACCAATGCTGAAATGTAATGTTGTATCATTGAATGACTGAGTAAGCTGCCAATGCTGAAATGTAATGTTGTATCAGTGAATGACTGAGTAAGCCGCCAATGCTGAAATGTAATGTTGTATCAGTGAATGACTGAGTAAGCCACCAATACTGAAATGTAATGTTGTATCAGTGAATGACTGAGTAAGCCACCAATGCTGAAATGTAATGTTGTATCAGTGAATGACTGAGTAAGTCGCCAATGCTGAAATGTAATGTTGTATCAGTGAATGACTGAGTAAGCCGTCAATGCTGAAATATAAAGTTGTATCAGTGAATGACTGAGTAAGCCACCAATGCTGAAATGTAATGTTGTATCATTGAATGACTGAGTAAGCTGCCAATGCTGAAATGTAATGTTGTATCAGTGAATGACTGAGTAAGCCACCAATGCTGAAATGTAATGTTGTATCAGTGAATGACTGAGTAAGCCACCAATACTGAAATGTAATGTTGTATCAGTGAATGACTGAGTAAGCCACCAATGCTGAAATGTAATGTTGTATCAGTGAATGACTGAGTAAGTCGCCAATGCTGAAATGTAATGTTGTATCAGTGAATGACTGAGTAAGCCGTCAATGCTGAAATATAAAGTTGTATCAGTGAATGACTGAGTAAGCCACCAATGCTGAAATGTAATGTTGTATCAGTGAATGACTGAGTAAGCCACCAATACTGAAATGTAATGTTGTATCAGTGAATGACTGAGTAAGTCGCCAATGCTGAAATGTAATGTTGTATCAGTGAATGACTGAGTAAGTCGCCAATGCTGAAATGTAATGTTGTATCAGTGAATGACTGAGTAAGTCGCCAATGCTGAAATGTAATGTTGTATCAGTGAATGACTGAGTATAAAGTCACCAATGCTGAAATGTAATGTTGTATCAGTGAATGACTGTGTAAGCTAGCCGCCAATGCTGAAATGTAATGTTGTATCAGTGAATGACTGAGTAAGCCGCCAATACTGAAATGTAATGTTGTATCAGTGAATGACTGAGTAAGCCACCAATACTGAAATGTAATGTTGTATCAGTGAATGACTGAGTAAGCCACCAATGCTGAAATGTAATGTTGTATCAGTGAATGACTGAGTAAGCCACCAATACTGAAATGTAATGTTGTACCAGTGAATGACTGAGTAAGGCACCAATGCTGAAATGTAATGTTGTATCAGTGAATGACTGAGTAAGCCACCAATGCTGAAATGTAATGTTGTATCAGTGAATGACTGAGTAAGCCACCAATACTGAAATGTAATGTTGTATCAGTGAATGACTGAGTAAGCCACCAATGCTGAAATGTAATGTTGTATCAGTGAATGACTGAGTAAACCACCAATGCTGAAATGTAATGTTGTATCAGTGAATGACTGAGTAAGCCGCCAATGCTGAAATGTAATGTTGTATCAGTGAATGACTGAGTAAACCACCAATGCTGAAATGTAATGTTGTATCAGTGAATGACTGAGTAAGCCACCAATACTGAAATGTAATGTTGTATCAGTGAATGACTGAGTAAACCACCAATGCTGAAATGTAATGTTGTATCAGTGAATGACTGAGTAAGTCGCCAATGCTGAAATGTAATGTTGTATCATTGAATGACTGAGTAAGCTGCCAATTATGCTGAAATGTAATGTTGTATCAGTGAATGACTGAGTAAGCCACCAATGCTGAAATGTAATGTTGTATCAGTGAATGACTGAGTAAGCCACCAATACTGAAATGTAATGTTGTATCAGTGAATGACTGAGTAAGCCACCAATGCTGAAATGTAATGTTGTATCAGTGAATGACTGAGTAAGTCGCCAATGCAGAAATGTAATGTTGTATCAGTGAATGACTGAGTAAGCCGTCAATGCTGAAATATAAAGTTGTATCAGTGAATGACTGAGTAAGCCACCAATGCTGAAATGTAATGTTGTATCAGTGAATGACTGAGTAAGCCACCAATACTGAAATGTAATGTTGTATCAGTGAATGACTGAGTAAGTCGCCAATGCTGAAATGTAATGTTGTATCAGTGAATGACTGAGTAAGTCGCCAATGCTGAAATGTAATGTTGTATCAGTGAATGACTGAGTAAGTCGCCAATGCTGAAATGTAATGTTGTATCAGTGAATGACTGAGTATAAAGTCGCCAATGCTGAAATGTAATGTTGTATCAGTGAATGACTGTGTAAGCTAGCCGCCAATGCTGAAATGTAATGTTGTATCAGTGAATGACTGAGTAAGCCGCCAATACTGAAATGTAATGTTGTATCAGTGAATGACTGAGTAAGCCACCAATACTGAAATGTAATGTTGTATCAGTGAATGACTGAGTAAGCCACCAATGCTGAAATGTAATGTTGTATCAGTGAATGACTGAGTAAGCCACCAATACTGAAATGTAATGTTGTACCAGTGAATGACTGAGTAAGGCACCAATGCTGAAATGTAATGTTGTATCAGTGAATGACTGAGTAAGCCACCAATGCTGAAATGTAATGTTGTATCAGTGAATGACTGAGTAAGCCACCAATACTGAAATGTAATGTTGTATCAGTGAATGACTGAGTAAGCCACCAATGCTGAAATGTAATGTTGTATCAGTGAATGACTGAGTAAACCACCAATGCTGAAATGTAATGTTGTATCAGTGAATGACTGAGTAAGCCGCCAATGCTGAAATGTAATGTTGTATCAGTGAATGACTGAGTAAACCACCAATGCTGAAATGTAATGTTGTATCAGTGAATGACTGAGTAAGCCACCAATACTGAAATGTAATGTTGTATCAGTGAATGACTGAGTAAGCCACCAATGCTGAAATGTAAAGTTGTATCAGTGAATGACTGAGTAAGCCGTCAATGCTGAAATGTAACGTTGTATCAGTGAATGACTGAATAAGCCATCAATGCTGAAATGTAATGTTGTATCAGTGAATGACTGAGTAAGCCGCCAAAACTGAAATGTAACGTTGTATCAGTGAATGACTGAGTAAGCCGTCAATGCTGAAATGTAAAGTTGGAGATGAGTACTAAAACTTTAACCAATAATAATAATAATAATAAATAATAATTTATTTCTTATAAAAAGAGCGCACTACACTGCGTCTCAGTGCGCTTTCCATAACAATACACAGACTGGAATTTTACAATACAGATGTAACTTGAAACTATACAAAATATACACAACATACTTTTTTGATAAGCTGAGAAATATTCTCATGATATATCACTCATTGTCATTGTCAGGCCCAGTTCAACAGTCTGGTAGAGTTATTGAAAATATTTTTTCCTGAACAGAAGAATGACCCTATTAATCCTTATGGCTCCACAGATAAAACAGAACCAGTGATTGTATTATGAACATTCACATGAAACATCATGGCATAGCTGAATTTTGTATAAGTTTATGTGCAGTGATATGATCTCAAAATACACAGAGACAAAAATGTATTTCCAAATATCTGCAGCTTGTCTCAACCAGTCATAATACAAAAATGGTGACACGTGACATGTAATGCACAATGTCTATCAATAATTGATGGGGAAGGAAAGTTCAGTAATTATTCTGAAAAATAAAACATGTAAAATACTTTTTTAAAAACAAAGTATCCCCTCAGGCAATAACATTCATTTGAAGGTGACTGGCCTAAATAAATGCATTATGAATATATGCAAACTAAATACTAGGCACAGGGAAAAGGTCTCCGCTTTTGAAAAAAAACAAACAATTTCGAGTGCTATAATTGTTTATCATGATGATGTATCTTAACATTCTGTACATGTACTGCAATTTGATGGCCAAATTTCATTGCAGGGGCTGTTATAAATTGCATATTATTTCTAGTTTATCAGTATTACACTGCAACATTAATTTTGCAGGCTGACTGTAAATTGCAAGTCGTTATCCTGACCCCTGTTAAAAAATGTTACCATTATTCTGTTTTCAAATCATTACAGATTGGGAAATTCTAGGTGGTGATTAATGTTCAGGACCGTGGTCATGCTCTAAAAAACAAAAATGATTTTATGACTTTTGAGTCCAGATAATAGAGCTTGTCTCACCCAATTATAACGATAATTTTACATTCAAAAGGAAATTACCATGAGAGATCGTAACTTAGAAAACTGCATACCAATTGTGTTTAATGATGTGCATTTCTCTCTCTCATCTTCATCCCTTTCCCATGATGCAGTGGGAGAAATCTAGGGTTCATATCTCTTCATATTATAGCTCCATTCTTAACTATGAATAATGATGTACTGGTCAGACATTATGGTTCTTTCACACGAAGGCTCAGTTCATATCAATCCAGATGATTGTATATACATGTACAATTATAGTGATAACTTGTAACTTTGTTTCTCACAGTGCTGTTACAATGCTGTGAAAGGAAAACTTCCTACAATATAATATTTAATTCTCACAGTGCTGTTACAATACTGTGAAAGGAAAACTTCTTACAATATAATATTTAATTCTCACAGTGCTGTTACAATGCTGTGAAAGGAAAACTTCTTACAATATAATATTTAATTCTCACAGTGCTGTTACAATGCTGTGAAAGGAAAACTTCTTACAATATAATATTTAATTCTCACAGTGCTGTTAAAATGCTGGTTCAACAAATTATTAGTAATTAGTAATAGTATTACAGACGACAACAAATTACAGTGAACAGTATAAAATCACATGTACAACTACAACCTATTGCACTGAACTGTTACAAATCAGTCAATAATCCAACAACAGAATACGAGTACCTACAACCTATTTCACTGAACTGTTACATTTCAGTGAGTGGTCCTTAATGGTCCAACAACAGAATAAACGTACCTACAACCTATTTCACTGAACTGTTACAAATTAGTGAATGGTCCAACAACCGAATACACGTACCTACAACCTATATCACTGAACTGTTACATTTCAGTGAATCACAGAAAACACGTACCTACAACCTATTTCTCTGAACTATTACAAATCAGTGAATGGTCCAACAACAGAAAACACGTACCTACAACCTATTGCACTGAACTGTTACATTTCAATGAATCATAGAAAACACGTACCTACAACCTATTTCACTGAACTGTTACATTTCAGTGAATCACAGAAAACACGTACCTACCGGGGTACAACCTATATCACTGAACTATTACTAATCAGTGAATGGTCCAACAACAGAAAACACGTACCTACAACCTATTTCACTGAACTGTTACATTTCAGTGAATCACAGAAAACACGTACCTATAACCTATTTCACTGAACTATTACATTTCAGTGAATCACAGAAAACACGTACCTACAACCTACATCACTGAACTATTACTAATCAGTGAATGATCTAATAGCTGATCTCCAGAACACATTGAATTAATATAACCCAGTAAATGAATGGATAGACCTACAATTCATCTTAATGAACTGCAGAAACTTGGGTTATTCATTCAATTATATTTCATTATTAATAATATAGTAGAGATAACAAGTCCAAATTAGTTCCCCATTCCCAAAGCTTGTCTTTCTAATGAATACAAATTTAACACTTGATCACCAGCCCTTAAAGGGAAAAAATGAGGCTGATTTTATCTCAGTTGTATTTCTCATGCTTGGTGGACTATTTAAGGAAAGTTATTCTCACCGTGTGTGAACTTCATATCGATTGAAACAAATACCTCAGCATAGCTTGGGTAAAGATTCAGGAGATGTAAAGCTCCTAACATTATTTACTTCCCATGATGCCTTGCCCAAGTGTATCCCAGGCCTCTTCTGAGGCAGATTTGCCATTTTCTAGTTCACAGGAGTCACGCAATTTATTTATTAATTTATTAATTTATTTATCTATTTAGTACACATAATATCTCCCGGGGATTATTAAAGGTACAGAAAAATGAGACAATCAATAAATATAAAAAGAATTAAGCTACACTACAAAAGAACCTATTAGTACTCATTAATAATAAATCATAGGTTTGCTGGGTTTGTAGAAATGACACTTTGGTGTCTTAGTTTTAGGAAATGCAACTAGGGAATAGGGAACTTGCAAACCCGCCATGTTGAATGTTGCATCATGGGAAATGTGATAATAAATACTAATCAATTAGTATTGTAAACAATATTGTTATGTTATTTATAACCACCAATAATCAATTCATATTTACCCTGACCAGTGTGGGGGGTTTATTTTATTGATAGCTTGAGATAAGTTATTACAATAACCACAGATAATCCCATAGTCCTTTGCATCTGAGCATGCTCAGTCTGGATTGCAAGTTTTGATTATGTTCCCCTCTGTCAAGCAACTATCTTAGAGCTTTGCTGTGGCTAATAATTCAGAATTGTTTGATACACTTTGAACAGATAAAAAAGCATGGAATCTGTACCAGGATTTTGAACAGATAAGGACACCTAAGCATTCATGGAATCTGTACCCGGATTTTGAATAGATAAGGACACCTAAGCATTCATGGAATCTGTACCCGGATTTTGAATAGATAAGGACACCTAAGCATTCATGGAATCTGTACCCGGATTTTGAACAGATAAGGACAACTAAGCATTCATGGAATCTGTACCCGGATTTTGAACAGATAAGGACACCTAAGCATTCATGGAATCTGTACCAGGATTTTGAACAGATAAGGACAACTAAGCATTCATGGAATCTGTACCCGGATTTTGAATAGATAAGGACAACTAAGCATTCATGGAATCTGTACCAGGATTTTGAACAGATAAGGACAACTAAGCATTCATGGAATCTGTACCCGGATTTTGAATAGATATAGGACAACTAAGCATTCATGGAATCTGTACCTGGATTTTGAACAGATAAGGACAACTAAGCATTCATGGAATCTGTACCTGGATTTTGAACAGATAAGGACACCTAAGCATTCATGGAATCTGTACCCGGATTTTGAACAGATAAGGACAACTAAGCATTCATGGAATTTGTACCCGGATTTTGAATAGATAAGGACACCTAAGCATTCATGGAATCTGTACCCGGATTTTGAACAGATAAGGACACCTAAGCATTCATGGAATCTGTACCCGGATTTGTATTCTCTTGCTGATTTCATCAAATGAACATTATGTTATTACAACGGTTAATTGAATAAGGTTGTAATCACTTTCAAAACTTCCTTTTGTTTAGTTTATCTATACACATGGATAATTTTCTTCTTTTTTTCTATGAGGTCAAATAGTTATATTACACTATACATGTCTTCTTGAAGGACACTGTTCTGACACTGAGTTTAGATAATGTAGACACTGTTGAATATTGAAAAGTAATTCAGACAATAGTGAATTTTCTACTTCTATTTCTACACTGGGTATATAAACATCCAAAAAGGATTATCAACATACATCTTTTGTAACAGATGAAAACTTATTTAGTACAATTTTGGACAGAACAATACTTATGATAACAGAAAATGAACAATGGTTTGAAGCCTATAATATGGTGGAATAAGAATGATGACAAATTTCACACTGCTGACAAAAAAATTGATTTTAGAAAAAGTATGAAGACATGATAGAAGAAGATGTAGTGAAGAGTAGAAGACAGACAATAGTGATAGCAGATCAGTGTGCAATGAACTGATAGGAAAGTCATTACATTTCTTACATAGATGGGCCGTACTTAGCAATATGTTTCAAGTGAAATAGTAGAAAATTGCCCCTGAGCTACATGTTATAAAGAACACTCTTATTATCTTTGTTGCCCGTGGCTATGCTTCTCTTTTTCTGCTCAACTAACACTTCTGCTTTGATGTAAAGTATGCCTAGTAGGCATCAAGTCATGTTTTCAACTCTTCTAATATTGTCAGAACAAATCCTACCTCTATTGGATCATTTTGAAGTGAGCCGAAGCAAGTACACTAAATGGTTGCCATTTGATTTAGTTTTCACATCTTGTGTAATAGATGAAAACTTATTAAGTATAAGTGTAGTTTCTACCATACTTTAATATCTCAACATTTCAAGGTATAGTTAAACCAAGTCGTTTGCATGAGCTGATGTGTAATTATATAGCCAGTGCCACTTCAAGGGATTGTACCTTTTTCAAGCAATTCGTGTTTGGACTGTGGATTTTTTACTCTGAGAGCTTTCTCTAGAAACTACATCATAGCCGTGTTATTAAAAACATGAACACCGACAAAAACTAATGTATGATCATAGTAGGTATCACATGCATGTACACACAAACTAAAAAGACTGTAGATGTATGTGAAAAGAAAGATGTTGATATATATGGAGCTATAGAATAGACAGAGTGAGAGACAGACAGAGACAGACAGCTATACAGGTAGGCAGGCAGGCAGACAGACAGACAGACACATAGACACAGACGCAGACAGACAGAGACAGAGAGGCAGGCAGGCAGCCAGACGTACAGACAGACAGACTGAGAGGCAGACAGACAGACAGACAAAGAGAAATAGACAGAAAACAATGACAGACCAATTAGCAGACAGACAGGCAGACAGACAGACTGACAGACAGACAGACAGACAGATAGACAGATAGAAATTAGAAAGACTGAAAACAAGACCATTAAACAAACACACAAGTGCACTAGTCTCAAAATTATCCATGGGTTCAATTTCAGAGACCAAAGAAAATCGAATCCATGGCTTCTAGAGTACAGGCGTACAGACAAGACAAGACAAGACATTAAGATAGCTAAAAACTAGACACCTGCACTGAAAGCTACAGACATCAACTCAATGCCAAAGCATACTCCAAGTTGCATGTCTTCTTAGGGCCACCAGAAATAAATAAAATATGCTGTAAGCTATTCTTTGTATCTATATAATTATAACAATTCTAATGAATGTTGAAATAACAGTTTATTTTCTTTACTATGTAATTGCAGGATATAACCATGAATCATTTTTTGCCACTAAGTGCAAAGTAGGTTCAGTTACAAAATACACAGCGATATGTCATATCTTAGGCTATCTAAATGAAAACAGATTGTCTTGTTTTCATTATTCTCTGTCAAATTCACTCTCATCTGCATACATATGACAATTAAAGTAGGAGTACTGACTATCTTGTGTTATATAGAATGCTTGCCCCCAGCTAAAACTGTCATAGCCATCATATTGATTACTTCCTGAAGGCAAAATATTACATGTGTACATTTGTAAAAAGGTATATCTTCTTGTCTAATTTTATTACCCTCTAGTCACCACCTGCTTTCACTGCTTCTCACTCACTCTAACTTTCTCTACAAGACACATCAAATGGCTGTGATATTTGGTAATCAAATATTACAGCTATTAGTTTTCAGGAATGTTGGACCCGGTATATTCAGAGTTTTGTTCAGTATCATCCAACATTTGAATCACCTTTTAATATGGTGTTTACTTGCTTCTTTCATAACACTAAAATTTTATATGGTGTGAATCAATTTACATTAAAAATGATGTATGTTCTGTTTCTCATCTACAAGCCATGACACCTGACCCATACTGCATGCAATTTTTGTACCGTATTATACGATCGTTGTTTCAATGAATACTAAATAGGCTAGTGACATATGTAAGGGAGAGTTTATACTTGAACTTGTCATTATTCTTGACACTTTTAAGGTCATTAATTGATTGATAGTACTGAAAGTAAAGAAATTAAGTCTAGTATTAATGGAAAGGTGTGCTGTACCACTGAACTAAACTGTCAGTGGGAATATACTTTCACACCCTGTTTACAAGATGAAGTACATGTATACTGCAGTCAATGAAGTACATGCATACTGCAGTCAATGAAGTACATGTATACTGCAGTCAATGAAGTACATGCATACTGCAGTCAATGAAGTACATGCATACTGCAGTCAATGAAGTACATGCATACTGCAGTCAATGAAGTACATGCATACTGCAGTCAATGAAGTACATGCATACTGCAGTCAATGAAGTACATGCATACTGCAGTCAATGAAGTACATGTATACTGCAGTCAATGAAGTACATGTATACTGCAGTCAATGAAGTACATGTATACTGCAGTCAATGAAGTACATGCATACTGCAGTCAATGAAGTACATGCATACTGCAGTCAATGAAGTACATGCATACTGCAGTCAATGAAGTACATGCATACTGCAGTCAATGAAGTACATGCATACTGCAGTCAATGAAGTACATGCATACTGCAGTCAATGAAGTACATGCATACTGCAGTCAATGAAGTACATGCATACTGCAGTCAATGAAGTACATGCATACTGCAGTCAATGAAGTACATGCATACTGCAGTCAATGAAGTACATGCATACTGCAGTCAATGAAGTACATGCATACTGCAGTCAATGAAGTGCATGTATACTGTAGTCAATGAAGTACATGCATACTGCAGTCAATGAAGTACATGCATACTGTAGTCAATGAAGTACATGCATACTGCAGTCAATGAAGTACATGCATACTGTAGTCAATGAAGTACATGCATACTGTAGTCAATGAAGTACATGCATACTGCAGTCAATGAAGTACATGCATACTGTAGTCAATGAAGTACATGCATACTGTAGTCAATGAAGTACATGCATACTGTAGTCAATGAAGTACATGCATACTGTAGTCAATGAAGTACATGCATACTGCAGTCAATGAAGTACATGCATACTGTAGTCAATGAAGTACATGCATACTGTAGTCAATGAAGTACATGCATACTGTAGTCAATGAAGTACATGCATACTGTAGTCAATGAAGTACATGCATACTGTAGTCAATGAAGTACATGCATACTGCAGTCAATGAAGTACATGCATACTGCAGTCAATGAAGTACATGCATACTGCAGTCAATGAAGTACATGCATACTGCAGTCAATGAAGTACATGTATACTGCAGTCAATGAAGTACATGTATACTGCAGTCAATGAAGTACATGCATACTGTAGTCAATGAAGTACATGCATACTGCAGTCAATGAAGTACATGCATACTGCAGTCAATGAAGTACATGCATACTGTAGTCAATGAAGTACATGCATACTGCAGTCAATGAAGTACATGCATACTGCAGTCAATGAAGTACATGCATACTGCAGTCAATGAAGTACATGCATACTGCAGTCAATGAAGTACATGCATACTGTAGTCAATGAAGTACATGCATACTGCAGTCAATGAAGTACATGCATACTGTAGTCAATGAAGTACATGCATACTGCAGTCAATGAAGTACATGTATACTGCAGTCAATGAAGTACATGCATACTGCAGTCAATGAAGTACATGCATACTGCAGTCAATGAAGTACATGCATACTGCAGTCAATGAAGTACATGCATACTGCAGTCAATGAAGTACATGCATACTGCAGTCAATGAAGTACATGCATACTGCAGTCAATGAAGTACATGCATACTGCAGTCAATGAAGTACATGCATACTGCAGTCAATGAAGTACATGCATACTGCAGTCAATGAAGTACATGCATACTGCAGTCAATGAAGTGCATGCATACTGCAGTCAATGAAGTACATGTATACTGCAGTCAATGAAGTACATGCATACTGCAGTCAATGAAGTACATGTATACTGCAGTCAATGAAGTACATGCATACTGTAGTCAATGAAGTACATGCATACTGCAGTCAATGAAGTACATGTATACTGCAGTCAATGAAGTGCATGTATACTGCAGTCAATGAAGTACATGCATACTGCAGTCAATGAAGTACATGCATACTGCAGTCAATGAAGTACATGCATACTGCAGTCAATGAAGTACATGTATACTGCAGTCAATGAAGTACATGCATACTGCAGTCAATGAAGTACATGCATACTGCAGTCAATGAAGTACATGCATACTGCAGTCAATGAAGTACATGCATACTGCAATTTTTCCATTACTGTCATTTCACACTTAAATATTGAAAATAACTTATTTTCATATAAAGTCTCATACTGAATTAAAAGTGCATATATATGAATATATAGTAAAACACACCCTTCCTTGCCCAAAATACTCTTCTTCCTTTTTATTTTTTTGTTAATTTTAAGAAAACACAGCAAGATAGCTGTTCTGGCTCAATATGACCTCAGTTCTACACTAATCCAGTTTGTCATCAATTCTTCCCAACTAAGTCAATAAAAAGTAGAATATTTGAGATATGTTGTAAGGCTTTGATGTCGACCGCTGTCACAATTACCGATACCCATAACTAACTACTTAACACCAACTTCCATTAAATCTTGACAATAAAATTAGAATTAGTGAAATACAAGTTTTACTCTTTTAAATGACCATGGAATTCATCAATATCACACGTACTGTAATAGGAAAGGACTATCAATCAATTATTAACGACTCATGTCTGGAAATGAGATGATAAAAAGAAAAATGCAGTTAGTGAATGATTCATCACATAGTAGTAATACTAATAATTTTCATGACTAGTACACACCCATTATTCACACCTTTAAATCTACACTTGACCTCTCAGCATCAATACACTTTTACTATTACTTCTGTTCAGTAATATAAATCTTTAATATTTACAGGACTTGTATTTGTACCTATATTTGTTATTTACTTTCTTTATTCCCTTCTTTTAAAAATAATATCAAATTTTAGATTACAGGACTTGTATTTGTACATATATTTCTTATTTACTTTCGTTATTCTTCTTTTAAAAATAATATCATATTTACTAGATTAGAGGACTTGTATTTGTACGTATATATTTTTATAATTCCCTTATTTTAGAAATATCAAACTTACTAGATTACAGGACTTGTATTTGTACGTATATATTTTTATAATTCCCTTATTTTAGAAATATCAAACTTACTAGATTACAGGACTTGTATTTGTACGTATATGTTTTTATAATTCCCTTATTTTAGAAATATCAAACTTACTAGATTACAGGACTTGTAAGTTGTATTTGTATGTATATATATGTTAATATCTAACACAACAGTTTTCCATAAATATTTCTCCTTAATTTCACGCAAAGCAAATTTAAAAAAATAAATTAATCAAAGGTTTGGTAAAATAAACAAATTTCTCTCGATACAAGCCTTTTTGATTTATTGTTTTCTTTTTTAACCATCAATATACTAACAGATATATGATTCAAAAATGTTAATATTATAGTTTTCAATGAATATTTCCTGTGAATTTTGTACAAAGCAAAGTTTTAACAATAAATTAACAAACAAGTAAAATTTGTGTCAGTTGAGCATTTCCTTGAAACAGTTCAACTATGCTACAATAAAGAATAATCATAGTAGTGAGTTGTTTGGTGTTCTCAGTTAACATCACCTATAAGCAAGGTCAAAAACATCCTTACAAACATCCCATTACAACTAGCTTATGGCTTCAAACAAAAATTTCTTAAAGTTTGTGATAATTAAAATAAATGTTTATCCACATGCCAATCCATCCTTGTTCCTACCCATGCAATAAACATTTGCCTACCCAGCCCTATATTTATCTTTGCAATGTACATCATCATTTGACTGTTGCTATGGGTGTGATCTTGTTGCTAGGTATATTTGCATACATTTTTTATTGTTTATTCACTTGCAATATCCACCATCATTATGATTTAGGCTGTTGCTATGGGTATTGTTTCTCTTGACCAAAAATACCACAAGAATTTGCTAAAAATAGAAAATGATATATCAACTTGGCATGAACAAACCTGAATAGCCTCTCCCACGAAATGTGCACACCAAATGTCAAAGTAATCCGGCCAATGGTTTTAGAAAAGAGGTCAAAAATATCATTTTTCACCAAAAATACCAAAAAATTTGATAGTATTAGAAAATGACTGATATCAACTTGGCATGAACAACTCTGAATAGCCTCCCCCAAGGAACATGCACACCAAATATCAAAGTATTCTGACTGTCTGTTTCAGGGAAGATGAAAACATAACAAGTTGACAGATGACAGACAATGGAGAATCAACCTAACCTTAAAGCTTCACTCGGCTGTCGCTGACAGCAGAGCTAAAAAGTTTGGCAAAATAAACATCCTGAATGCAAGCCTTTTTCATCTACTGTTTACTTTTTACCACATAACATACAAATATAGGGTACACAGATGTTTCATTTTTCAATGAATAATTATTCTGAATTTTGTATAAAGTAAAGGTTTCACCAAAGAGAAACAGAATTCTATGAATGCAAGCCTTTTTTATTTATTTTGTTTACTTTTTATATCAGACACATATAGAAATATATGATACAATATATAACATGTCAGTTTTCAACACGTCTCCTGAATTAAAAATTTCGAGCTTAATATTGTAATTATATAGTATATGCTTTCACTTTTGTTTTTTATTTGTAGTTGGTATCCAACTTGTGTTCCGTGCATTCCTACTGACAAGTTAGTACCTTCCTTATAGTCACGTGAAATTGAACATACTTGAAAATACGTATGAAAGGCTGTGAAGGACTCGGAACTGTCAAAAGAGTATTTAATGAAAGCACCCCATGGCATGATTAGTAACAGCTTGGTAGCTGAATAAACTCACTCTGTATGTAGAAATACTTACTGTTAGCTGTTTGAGCGTTTGTGGAACACGAATACAACTCTGTCACAAATGCGCCACAGAAATATTGATTTGCATTTTCTAGTCTAGACACCCACTAATAACGAGTTTTCACATCAATTTTCTCTGAGCCTTGACTTGAAAAACGCTAGAAATACAAGAAATGAAAGATTTCTTGAAGACATTGAGAAATGAATTAAACAGTAACTGAGATTATAAGCATACAGGTGATGTTTTAATGTATTCTAGATCCATTCAAAGCATTTGATCAATTTCTACTTCAGATAAAATAACAATCGCAAATGTCAGTTCATTGTTGATTAGTTTTACTTTCCATAAAATAGTTTCAGGAAGGAATTGAACGACGTGATAGAATGTGTTGTTTGATAGTGACAGATGACATGATTCTGATTTGGAGGATGTCAATTGGAAGTGCACAGTATACTGAGTTCCACCTTGCCTTAACAGCCTTGTCAATTTACATTGAACAGAGGTGTGAACGAAATCAATCATTTACAGTATCACCTTTGACACTAGTCTCACATTATCATAAAATATTGCCGCATGAAAGCTGAATATTAATTGAGCCATCACTAAAGATTACTTTTCTAACATTTGTCACTTGAAAATACCACTGGCACTAAATGTAAGATTATGATTCAAACAGACCACAACACACATGATTCATCACATGAATTGGATTTTATCATTTTACTGCTGGGAATTTAATTTCATCATTTAACATGCATTTTCAGAATGAAAAGATGATCACTGTATGTATGTATGTATGTATGTATGTATGTATGTATGTATGTACGTACGTATGTATGTATGTGTGTACGTATGTATGTATGTATGTATGTACGGATGCATGCATGTATGGATGTACGGATGTACGTACGTACGTACGTACGTATGTATGTATGTATGTGTTAGTTAGATTTCATGTGTTACAGTTTTAACATGGCGGTGACAGGTCGGATTCAAAACCAAGCTTTCACTCAAGATTTAAACTTGACTACACGACCTAAAGTTAATATTGACCACTAATTAACAGATACAATGTCTTTTTATGAGTAATTGTCCAATTTTGAGAGAATATATCTTTGGTCATTTGATGAAAAAACATATCCCAGTCACAGCTACCAGTGCAGGTTTAAAACAGTTTTTTTTTTACAGAGTTTTTCACCCCATCTTGTTTTATCCATTAGATTAGCTATTAGTTGATGATGAAATTTAGTTTGTAAAGGCCAACCTTTTTAAAGTTAAACAAACACTCCTGTTAAAGTTCTGGCACTAATATTTCTGTTTAATATAAGGTGAGGTTATGGATTTGGTGCAATCTTGTCAAAGGTACAGGACATCAAATTATTAGGAGATTCTTCTTCTTTGTGCACAAAATCATTAGCAAATATTCTGGCACAATTCTAGGAGTGGGAAAACTGTTTTCAAAAACGAAATTTTTCTTTCCCCAAGTTAAACAACTCTGAAGTGAAAAGCTGATTTCCTTTCTATTCATTGATTTTCAAACCTCAGAAAAATTACTGGAAGCTATCGGTTAGTAACTAGTTATAACGATTAGAGTTATTGAAAACACTGCAATTATAGGAATGAATGATGACAAATTGGCAAGAGGTGTAATGCCATCATATTTATTAGGTGCTATTATTCCTAGAGCAGTGAGTTTGATTCCTGGCATAAATCATTATGTTGGTAATTATTCACACACACCCCAAATGATGAACTTGAATCTAATATTACAATGCAGGCAGACAATGAAATATATCTATTGTGTGACCCCCAGCTTGCTGACTGATGAAGCACAAGCAAAGTCAGTAGCAACTAATGCAGTGATTGTTTAAATCAAGATCTGAGCTACAGCTCACATTGTCAGCATCTGTGTGATTATTACTTGTCACTAAGTTATTAAAATCAGGCAATTCAACATTAAAGCATTGGGGGTTCTTTAATGAAAGCTATTGTATCTGTTCATCATATCACTTCAGATCACCTATTGATCTTAGAAAAACAGTCTTTGATTGTACATGTAATCAAATTCAGTATTTGAGACATCTGGCAATGAACTGGACAGATTTCCTTTATTACATGGCAAGCAACACTAAATTGTAACATCCAGTAATCTGCTATCTGTATGCACACACACATGATAGGCAAACATAGTAATTACTCAGGTCACAGCATCAGGGCACTCAATGTGTAGTTTCTTAATATCATGCTGACTTGATAAGATTGGGGATTAATGAAATAGTTAGGATCAACTGTTCCTCTTTTAATAGCCTAATATTCTCGTCTGTATTATCACAAGCTTTTACTTTATTCTCAGCACCTGCAATAGCATTTTACCTTGTGCTAGAGGGTCAAAATAAAACAAGAAGGTTGACTTATTCTCAGTACCTGCAATAGCATTTTACCTTGTGCTAGAGGGTCAAAATAGAACAAGAAGGTTGACTTATTCTCAGCACCTGCAATAGCATTTTACCTTTTGCTAGAGGGTCAAAATAGAACAAGAAGGTTGACTTATTCTCAGTACCTGTAATAGCATTTTACCTTGTGCTAGAGGGTCAAAATAGAACAAGAAGGTTGACTTATTCTCAGCACCTGCAATAGCATTTTACCTTGTGCTGGAGGGTCAAAATAAAACAAGAAGGTTGACTTATTCTCAGTACCTGCAATAGCACATTACTTCATGCTAGAGGGTCAAAATAGAACAAGAAGGTTGACTTATTCTCAGTACCTGCAATAGCACATTACTTCATGCGAGAGGGTCAAAAAGAACAAGAAGGTTGACTTATTCTCAGTACCTGTAATAGCATTTTACCTTGTGCTAGAGGGTCAAAATAGAACAAGAAGGTTGACTTATTCTCAGTACCTGCAAGCATTTTACCTTGTGCTAGAGGGTCAAAATAGAACAAGGAGGTTGACTTATTCTCAGTTCCTGCAATAGCATTTTACTTCATGCTAGAGGGTCAAAATAGAACAAGAAGGTTGACTTAATATTCTCAGTACCTGCAATAGCATTTTACCTTGTTCTAGAGGGTCAAAATAAAACAGGAAGGTCGACTTATTGGCATGTGTGCCTATACTAATGCATGGGAAGCATGTGAAGCATGGAAATTATGGCATCGACAAAGAAATCGAATGTTTATTATTTTTATGATGCACCTAGGTGGTAATATTCTATTTCAGGTCTGGAAAATTAATCTACTGAAGTCAATATGTTATCCACAAACAATCTTGCACTAAGCATTTCAAATACGACACATGAATTGTACTTTTGTTCGTGCATGCGCACGAGAGAGAGAGAGAGAGAGAGAGAGAGAGAGAGAGAGAGAGAGAGAGAGAGAGAGAGAGAGAGAGAGAGAGAGAGAGAGAGAGAGAGAGAGAGAGAGAGAGAAGTAATGGATTAGCAACTCACTGTTAGATATCAGACAACTGAAAGCATGTATAAGTGGATCAGAGTAACTGCAGATAAAAAGATAACGGGGTAATGAATGGAAATGGTTTGATAAATGAATGGATTGATGGAAAGAGAAATATGGAGAGATGGAATGGGTTAATTAATGGAATAAATGTTACCTTACTTTGTAGGATAATGGATGAAGAAGTCATCAGCAATGAAGGTGAATTAATAAGAAATGGAGAGATAGCTAGAATGAGGCATGATTGAATGAACTGATTGGAGGAGGGAAACAAATCAAGGGAAAAGAATATCAAATGAATAGCATATAATACATGTGTGAAAGTGTGAGCAGTGTTTGAAGTATGGGTAGACATCAGTTTTCCTTAAACATAGGGCTCTGAGTTGTATAGGACACAGATCATTTCATTGTTTTCATTTCATAGTATATCAAAGTGAACACACTAAATACATAATGTACAGAAATATTTCAATCTTAGTTTCATCCAGTGCATAGTCATACTCATATACATGAATCAAAATATTTCAGTGTTAGTTTCATTCATGTTTGGCAATGGTTTAGTAGCATGCACTCATTTTGAAATATTAGATTACATTGAATATTTCAATATTAGTTTCATCTTTGTTTACCAAAGTACATACATACATACATACATACATACATGATAAATGCCTAAGAAATATTTCAATATTAGGTTCATTAATTTTTATAAATGATTTTAGCAGCATGCACTCATTCCAAAATGCTCAGTTGCATTGAAATATTTCAATGTCAGTTTCATCCATATTCATCAAAGTGTACACATACACACACATATATATATATGATGGATGGAAATACTTCAATGTTAGTTTTCATTCTTGTTTGGCAATAGTTTAGCAGTGTGCAAAAACTCACATATAAACATGAAACTGCATCAAAATATTGTTTAATAGTAATACTTTAGCAACATGCACATGGCATTTGGAAACATCAGACTAAACCAAAAAATTCAATGTTAGTTTCATCCATATTTATTGAATTGCAAACATACACACATACATGATGAATTGAATTTCAATAGTTTAATATATCATTCATTTTTATCAAAGTACACACATACGGCAAATATATATTGTGCATATATATATACACACAAAATACACAAGTTATGGTACGAAACTATATATATATATATATATATATATATATATATATATATATATATATATATATATATATATATATATATATATATATATATATATATATATATATATATATATATATATATATATATATATATATATATATATATATATATATATATATATATATAAACTCAGTATATGTAAAATGTCTATGCTGGAGTAAACAGTGCTCAATACATGTATGTAGAGCAGTAAAAATAACACAGTATCAAGCAAGATACACAGGAGCCGTTGCACAGTGTTTCATGCTGTTGCGATCATCAGACAATATATATATATATATATATAATGATGGAAATATTGTGATATTTTCATTCATATTAATCAAAGTGTAGACATACATACTTGTACATACATACACCATCTATACATGTTGGATAGAAATAATTCAATATTAGTTTCATCTATATTTATCAATGGTTTAGCAGCATGCATTCATACAGAAACATCAGGTTGTCTTGAAATATTTGAATGCTAATTCCTTCAACACATGATGTTTGGCAATGATTTAAAAGTACATGATGTATGCACATACCCATGTACGAAGTGGTGTATCACAAATAACTGCTAACACCTCAAGTAATTTATGGCTTCCCTATCAACTCTACTTATCAATATTACCAACTTCTCCATAGCAACAACAATACGGTTTTGCTATAGTAACCATGTCGTTACAAATGAGAAGGCAAGTGTGGGAATGTCGCTAACATGTTATTTCAGAAACCATACACTTGTCAAACGTAGTTTTCTTTTTTCATTTTTTTCTCACAAAACTTAACAAAACATTTATTTGGCAACAAAGTGAGTCACAGTGATCAAGCTGTCACCTGGTTATTCTGTCTAACTTTGAGATATATTTAACATCATTGTTCAGTATGGAAACAGATGGACTGCTTAGCCTGAAATGTTTGGGGAGATTTGGGTCCAATCTAAGAGATACAACACACAATTTTCTCATTGGTCTGTAAATTATCAGATTAAACGTGTAACAGCATCGCTGCTATGATCTACTTGAGCATATTACCCAGTGCTAAGTGGCAAATGCAGATCTATCATACTCCACACTGTCGCTTCCCTGCAAATAGTACGCCGTATGAGACAAGGGATCTAATACAGGAAATTAAAACGGCTTACTCTGTCACTGTTAAAATGAGACAAAGTTTGCACTTAGGGGCTATATGTGACATTTTTGTAAGCTGAGTCAGATTGAGTGTGATGTAGCCAAATAAAAGGTGTTTAAAGTGTTGTTTTATGAACACATTGCGTGACTAATCAGCAGGTTCGTTCTCAATCAAATGTTCTTTCACAATATGAAAGACTGCCACTGCCAGCAACTGTGCAAATAGGAGAGAAAATTGAGATCTCACTCGCGTTATAACATGTGCCTGGAAATCAATACTCCAATTAGAAATACAATTCCCTGCACTGAATAGAGTAAAGTAATGATGAAATCTAACAATGGAAACATGTATGTACAAAATCTGTTTTCACTGTCAATAAAAACTATAATTGTGAGTGTGGCATTACCGCAGGTAGGCTTCTATCTCAACAGAATTGGATTTCAGTTAGCTACTAAATTGAACACAAACACTTCATAAAAATTGTATATACATAAACACAACTATCCTTCACTATAAAAGAGATATTACATCACTACTGAACAATGGAATAGTCCTTAACAGTATATGGATTTGTGACATATATAACACATATTCTATCTGAATTGCTCTCTCGACTGTAAGTCCTTAGTTTGTGATACAAATAAACTGTCAATCATATCGCTTTTTAAAAATAACTTCACCTTTATTAAACTCAAACTGACAGACAGAATATAACAACAAAGAAATATACACTTCATTGACACCTCTCTTTTGCATAGAGTTGGTCCTTTTGTACTTTCATTTCAAATTGTATCTAATGCTAAGTTACATACTTCTATTCACAATAACTACAACACATAATTATTTTCGATAACTTAACGTGACAGAATGTGAAACCATGCATTTCAATATATTCATGAGTCGATCAAAAACAGACTGTCAATCATAGTACTTGCTAAAAACCCATTCACCTTTGTATTAAAGTTACAATTAAGGATACTATGACAAGGAAATGTATCACTCATCAATACCTACATTAAATTTTATAGTCTAAGAGTAGTATTCTAGTACACTTTCACTCAAAGTTTCATCTGCTGTAGTTAACCTTTCTACAAAAAAAAAATTCTCATGAGGAAATCTGACCCAAATTATCAAATGAACTGTCAGTCAGTCCATCACATTGAACTTCAGTGCCAACTGTGTGAAGAAAAACAAGATGCTTTGTCCTTTTGAAATTGCAGGCTGTAATCTCTTTTGAACACAAGAAATAGATATTTCAACTAACAAATGGTTGATAATCAATAATTAATGATTAAGTTCTTTGTTGAGTTGAATCACACGTACAGGTCTAATCAATACTATGTAGATTCCATATTCAAGGATAATAAATCTCAAGTTTTCCAGCACGAGTCGCATTATTAGGGTTTTTTTTTTGTGAGTACAAAGGAAAAGGCCAATTGGTAGTGATATCTGGGATTCATTACATGGTGTGAGGGCTATCAATCAAAATAGTGTCATACAAACACCTCTATAATAGACTCATTTTATGACGTGGATGTTACAAGTGAGAGGCCGGATTTAGAGCAAGAAAGAGTGGGGAAGTGAAACAATGGGTTGTGAAATGAGTATAGGTAATACAATATAGGGTTAAATATTGAAATATGAAATGGGGAAGTGAAACAATGGGTTGTGAAATGAGTGTAGGTAATAAAATGTAGGATTAAATATTGAAATATGAAATGGGGAAATTGAAACAATGGGTTGTGAAATGAGTCTAGGTAATACAATGTTGGGTTAAATATTGAAATATGAAATGGGGAAATTGAAACATTGGGTTGTGAAATGAGTCTAGGTAATACAATGTTGGGTTAAATATTGAGATATGAAATGGGGAAATTGAAACATTGGGTTGTGAAATGAGTCTAGGTAATACAATGTTGGGTTAAATATTGAGATATGAAATGGGAAAATTGAAACAAAAAAATGATGAAGGTGATAAAAGTAGGGTTAAATTTTGAGATGGAAAGTGGAAATTGAAACAAGGCTGATTGAAATGTGTGAAGATATAAAATATTGGGTTGAAATTTAAGATGTGAAATGGGAAATTGAAACAAAGCAGGCTGACATATGCAGAGATATGAAATATGGGGTTCAATTTTGAGATGGAAAGTTGAAATTGAATCAAAGCAAAATGAAAGGTATGGAGGTGAAAAAATGTGGGGTTAAATATTTTGAGATGGAACGGGGAAATTAAAACAAAGCAGGGTAAAATTTATGAAGGTGACAAATATGGGGTTACATTTTGAGCATAAAGAAGATGACACAGATAGGGTTAAATTGATATGAGTTGAACTTCTGAGATTGAAATTTTGGCACTATTAAAAGAAAAGCATAGTAAAATTTTGAAAGTGATAAATGTAGCGTTCAATTTTGAGATGGAAAATATGATGGTGTGACATAGTTAGATATGGACTGGTTAGTAATTCCTACAAAAAGATCATAAAATAGGCAAAGACATTCACTTTTATGATGTGTAGGTTACAAATATATGGTGGAGAGAATGTGGAGATGAAAGTGAAATGAATGAATGTGGAATAGTTTGAGCAAAGAATAAAATAAAAAGTATGCAATCACAGCTGATGATTGAATTTTAAAAACCTGTACATCAAAAAATATGAGAATTTATGGAACTATTTCTGACGTAGTATAGATCATAAAAAGGGAAATATTACCTTAAGCTGATAATAAATAAATCCTGCATTATTGAGAACAAATTTAAAGGGATGAATATTGCCAATAGGAAACATATAATGATAGTTCTTTTATCTGAGTAGAATTACTAGAAAGACTTTATTTTTAATGTCAGGTCCTTTGAGATACAGCCCACTAGCAGCAATATATGCATATATTTATATCGAAATCTCAAAATGATAGTATAACAACTCATCTCCCTCTTTCTATGAATTATTATCATCATTTTTTTCCTTGTAATATATTCATATCACAAAATCATGATAATATCTTAGATATTCTACTACGTTCTAAAGAGCAAGAATTCTCTCTTCCACCAACTTCTGTATAATGCAATCAACTCAAGAGGAAATACAAAATGAAAATTTCTATAGCTTTACACAGTGTTAAAATTAGAAACTTATTTCCCTGGATCAATTGGATTTCTTGGAGAGGGAAAATGAAATTGCCTTGGCTTTCTTGAGCCGTACATTGCAATGATCCAATAGAGCTTAGTAAATACAATAACTCTTGACTTTGTTGGAATGCTAATAAGATTATTTTGAGAAAGCCAGAGTAAAGAAAGGAGAAGTGTCAAAACTGTTAGTCGGTTGCATTGAAAGGAAAATTCAATTTCCTTGCTGGATGATGACGATGAGAATGCTGAATAGAAGAAAACGTAATTTTCCCAAAGCCATTCACTGTGTGCATGGCATGTTATTCCTTAGTTATTGAAATCTAATGCCACTTGAGTTGAGTGCGTTTAAAGTGTATTTTCTGAAATAATGACATTGTATTGCAAAATGTAGTAAGCTGCCTCGATCCTAGATTAGCACGGAGCAGCAAATAGAATCATCCTCCTGAGCAATCCTGGTACTGAAAAGAAATTATGATTAGGAATGTGCAGAGAATCAAAATTAAGCAGCCTTTACAGTATTTCCGCAAACAGATGACTGATACCGGTTTGTATTCTCTTTCATATAAATGCACTTGGAAGTAAAATTAAACTTGACATTTTTTATTTTCTTTGGTGGTGTCTTACCAACCCGAAAAAAATAAAAACTGATATCTAAGAATTATAAAAGTCCCTTGAAAAATCCTATTTTTATTAAAATTATCACCATTTCCTTGAGTAGAAAATGATAAATTTGCTGACACAAATAAGGTACTCACAATAATTAAGTCACATTGTATAGCGCCCTCATACAATACATATTGTAAAACTTCTTTTTTTTTTCAAGTCAAAGCATTTGTTTTGATATTGTTTATATTAATTTCACATTTTGCCAGTCATAAGTCATTTTACATTTTATTTACAATTCGTTATCTTTTTTTAACTAAAAAGAAAACTTACCATTTTGTACAGGATGCTAAGAGTTTTCTTTTTCACCAACTTTTTCACCAACTTTACATGTTCCTGTCCTGCACTCAAGTTGCCTCCCAGTCAGGGACAGTCTGTTGCGTGCAAACCACATATAGGCTCTATCTACTAGCCCTGATAAGATAGGTAGTTTGGTAAAACTCCACAGCCATCCAAGTCCTACTGCAGAGTACATTTGTCTCATGGCTTCTACCTTCGTGTAAATCTGTAATATAGATATATTCATAGTAATGCCTCAATGTATAACCTATTCAGGAATCAGAATCAGTCATTTCACCTTTTCAAGGTCTCTGAAATGCAACTGCTGGTGTGTTGTGTGTTTTCTGGCACCCCCTGGATATCATATATTTCATCATTTGGTAGTTTCTTCTAAAGGAGTCAAAGCCTGGGGTGCTGTTTTATTTCATTTTGAATTGCCCAAGAACTGGAATTACCTATTTGTGTGAAAACTGATGACATGCTGAGGTTACATAATAAAGTCCTCAGACATATGCCTATAAATTCTTTTAGTATGTCATATCTCAGGAATCCTCTCTCCTGCTGTTTTATATTCACAATCCACACTTCTGTGAGCACACAAGGAGGAATATTGCAGTAGAAGTAACAGTAGCGTAATTAAACTAGCCTGAAGTGGTGCTCACTGCTGAGACTTTGTCATAGACAACTGTTTTGTATTTCATGAAATAACATTTTAGAACATTTGTGAACTTATATTTATATACTGATTGCCTACAGTATTGAAAACAGCTTTGCAGGGATTTTGAAATTAGTTTTTGTTATATAAAAAGGTCCTATTGCGTCATAACTCTACTTGTCTAAATAGTTTTTTTTTTCAATTTCCTTCCAATCATAATCAGATATGCTTTTCAAATGAAAAAATAAGTAATAGCAAATAGGTTTGTAACAATTTTCAGTTACAATTGCATAATTTGATAGCATTTATAACAAAATTTCTGTCTATATACAATATTGGATAACCAACTTTCGATATAGAGTTTTAGCCCAGAGACTTTACTTCTGGCTTGACGATATCGTTAACCAGATGAGCTAGACTGTCCACAGTCGCTCGCGTCTTTTTTTCCTACGTTTTATCTAAACTTAAGTCGTTGCGGTGTTCCGATCCGGCGCAATACTACTATAATCGCATACTGATATCGAGGGCGCTCAGGCCTTCAGCCCTCAATCTCTCGGGCCTTCGGCCCTCGATATCAGTATGCGATTATAGTAGTGTTGCGGCGGATCGGAGTGCGGCGACGACTTAAGTTTAGATAAAAAGTAGGAAAAAAAAGGCACGAGCAACTGTCGATAGTCTACAGATGAGCCAGTATGCTGAGTTTTTGATAGTCAAGTCATGTAGAGTAGACATGCAAATGATTTGGTGCACATTCCTTCTATCATCTAAGGTATATTTATGTACTATTTGTACCATAATCACGACAATGGAGTCATCAAACTTATGTTTTCATGATGAAATAATATTTCAGATATGAAATTTTAAGCAAAGACAGAGAAGAATGTATTGATAGCAACAGTGTCATAAAACAATATATCTTTATATCTTTACAAGTAAATTTCTCTTCATAGTTGTCGTGATTGATTCCTATTTTGTTATATGTTGTTGTTGTTAACATTGTTGCCGTTTCTGAGTAACTCATTATATAGTCATACGTCATACATAATCAACCAATCAGCACGAAGCCCGCCGATAATGCAGATGATCAAATCAAAATTTCTTGTGTGATGTAAGTTTCAGTAACAAGTTGGAGTGCGCGTGCATTCTTGTGTGATGTAAGTTTCAGTTACAAGTTGGAGTGTGCGTGCATATAAAGAACAGAGTTCCCAGTGTATTCTACTACTTGCTTGTATTGTCATTTCTATTACTGCTGTTTTCCGAACCCCTTTTCTATTGTGAGTCATCCACAATAGTCATGAAATAACTGGAAAAACCTCCAATACCACCTAGATTTGGGTATTTTTTAGCTGTATCTCTGTTGTGGACTTCTTACAACGAGCAGAAACCACCATAGATGTACATATATGTATATACATTTTGTACGAAACTGTAATCAGATTCAGATCATTGCACTTTAATATTCTTGTTGTCCACAATTTATTGGGTGCCAAACATATTTAAATATTTTTGTTATGTCTGCTCTAAGCATGAAGTGAGAGTTCTGAAAAGTTGCCAAATTAATGAAAGTATACATAGCTGAAAATCTGTACACAAAATGATCATAAAATGCTTGTTTTAGACATCACATATGTTTCTGTACTGTGTACACTTTACACAAAACTGTATTACTATTAGATATTTAAAACATAATTAAACATCTACATGGCTGAAAGGTTGTATGAAAATTCAAAATGACAATTAAGAATCTATATACATTTACATGCCATTTCATGTACAGAAAGATTTGATATTCTGCTACTAATATTAAACATTAACATGATTATGTATGCAACTGTAAATTCAATACAATGTCTTAAGCATTGAAAAGTGATCAACTGTTTAATCAAGATCAACATCCTCATAGTTTACAGTACAGGGTAATGACTTGGTGTTTATTTTGAAACCTTGTCGGAAAACTGCTTGCTAAGTCTGTCCAGGAAACTACTGCATATACATGTATATCTATTTCAGTCTATTTCACATGATGTATTTATTACATGGTATTAGAGGGATTTATATGTCAACTCCTGGCTTAACTTTACACAGTAAGTTGGGGAGCAATTAGTCTCTATCACCTTTAAAGGACAATATAACTGGGACAAAGTACTCTTTGGTACAATTTCAACAATATTAGCTATTTTTTGAACAAGGGTGAGGAGAAGGACGAAGGCAGATTATTTATTCTCTTTTACTGTGCCTCAAGTGTTGTTTTCGCAATTGACAATTTTTTGTTAAAAAAGTCATACATTGTGTCCTGCTTTGCATTATACTTGGGTGATTATTTTCTTTCTAGTTCAGGTAGATATGAATCTGTAATGATGAGGGTATGGTTGAGTAGGTGTAAAACATGAGCCATTTGAGGACAAGCATATGATAAATTTCCTTAATGATATTGTGTGTCAGCAGGGTAGGTTAATCATATTACATTATACTTCACAGTATCGCGTGATCACTGTGGTAACATATGTACATCAGAAACAAAGGAAATATTCATGTATCAAAATCTATCACAGCATAAGTCGTGTACAGAGTACCTCTTAATCTTGGTGATTTTTTTAGCAGCCCTATTCATCAAAGATTGTGGAGCAAAAAGGGCACTGCTCTCTACTTTATAACTGAAATGACCTGTCATCATTCACGTATGAGTATTACAATATTTTATATGGCTCTTGATAACTTGTCTTTTAACACATTATGGATGTTATGATCATTCATAATCCTTCATGTCTGGCAAATGTACATATCACTGAAATGAACAATATAAAATATGCTGGTGGAATATAACGACAAAATTTATAAGCATCTAAAAAAAATATGAATTTGTAGAGATTTAATAATAATAATAATAATAATAATAATAACATCGCCATATTAATTCGAATATATTTATTCACAATGTATTTAATAAAAATATTTTACTGTAAACATAACATATTGCTAACCAAGAAAAATAGAGTGTCCTTTTTTTAGTCAATTGGTAATTTAGCAAAGAAAAGATCTGCTATTTACACTTCGTCATTTCTTGTATCATACATTTGTTTGATAGACTTGTTTATGATTCTAGAAATCATGATGGCATAGTATCCAAGTAGACAAGTATTAACACCATATAAAGTTGGGATTGTCCTAAAATAATGCTTTAAATATGTATATAGATTTTAATACTATCCAGTAAAATTCAATGTATACCACTATCACTATCATCGCTAAGATAAATTCTATTGTATCAACTCATTTGTTAACTATAATATTTCTATGTACACAGATTATCAATATTACACTGACTTATCTAGTGTTTGTTGTTGTTTGTTTGTTTGTGTGCATGCCTGTCTGTGCATTCGTGTGTGCACATGTCAGTGTATATGTGTATGTCTGTGTGTGCATGTACATGCGAGTGTTTGTGCATCTATGTGTATACATGTGTATGTGTATCTGTGTGTACATATGCATGTGTGTGTGTGTATATACATGTCTGTGCGTATGCATTTTCTTCTCTCATGAAATGAGTTACCATATACACAATACAATATTTTGAATTTTGTTAACAGATTAAAAATATTCTCCATCTACGCAGTGATTTTCTGATTTTTAATTAATAATTATAGTAATTACCTGATTTTCTGGTCCAATAACATGCATGACACCCATGGCTTGTTCATATGATATATTGCAATTATCTTGTGGGTTATAATCTGGCTTGGTTACATCTATAAATTTGATTCTTCTCTTGTTTTTATCCACATACTTTAAAATGTTTATTTCTTTCAGACAGAGAGGGCAGTCTCCATCATAAAGTACCTTAGGTAAAATAAATAAAATAAATGTTATATGTCTGTCAACACTGTCACTTTCTTTTATAGTTTTGTTGTTGTTGTTGTTGTTGTTAATATAGAAATTTCAGGCAATGTGCTGTCTATGTGTTTGTTACAGATCATTATCTCACGAGTCTTACAAGAATGGATATCACCAGAGTGTGAATAAACTACATCTGAAGCAAGTACAATTTCTGACATTTCATGAAACTGTCAATTATTGCCATAGCAGTGTGACTCTAACCCTAAATCCACTGAAAAGCAATTTCTGATGACACTCCAAAATGTGGAGATCCCATACTATCCTTTATAGTATTTAATATATTGTGACAAACAAGGAAGCCATTTTTATCATTTGGACACACAACAAAAAATGTCTATGTTCTTACATATAAAGGACAAAATGGATATTAGGACATACATTTCTACAAGAAATTATCTCCAGGAAATTCAAGAAAGGGATTCAGAGGTAGATTAGAGGGAAAGGTGAACAGTTGAGACAAACGTTTTCAAAAGTTTTGTTTATAGTGTAGGAAAAATAATATTCGTCCATCAATGTTAACTTAATGTACGGGTTGGTTTAATCCTAAATTTCACAAGTTCTGCAGTCATGAAGTAATATATACTGCAACTCCCTTGACTTTTACAAACATCCCTACCAAATTCATTCGTATTATTGCCTCCCTATATTATTTATATAATAATCGCTGCACTGGAAGCTCACTAATTAAAAAATAACTTGGCAATATTCTTTGATTACGCTACACCATCAAATAAGTATCCATCCTACACTAATCTTACTTAATAAATTACCTTTGTCTTCGAATTAACAAAGGTTGAGCAAGCACGTATAAAATGTCTCAGTGTCGACGTTTGTTTTGCTATCATATCCATATCACTGTGACCTGCTGATCGTCTGCTAGTGCTACACTTTCTGAAGTTCGAAGTTAGCGCCACTGACGTTCGGACGGACCTGAGAACCCTTTCCATGGTAATATTGCAGTAAATAAGAAAATATTGAATCTCCTGTAATGAGAATATTGCTTTTGTGATTGATCAACTAAAACAGTGAAAATTAAGTCAATGCAGCAAATTATCCACCGACAGCCATTTTGATAAACTCTACTCTACTCTACTCTACTCTACTCTACTCTACTCTACTCTACTCTACTCTACTCTACTCTACTCTACTCTACTCTACTCTACTCTACTCTACTCTACTCTACTCTACTCTACTCTACTCTACTCTACTCTACTCTACTCTACTCTACTCTACTCTACTCTACTCTACTCTACTCTACTCTACTCTACTCTACTCTACTCTACTCTACTCTACTCTACTCTACTCTACTCTACTCTACTCTACTCTACTCTACTCTACTCTACTCTACTCTACTCTACTCTACTCTACTCTACTCTACTCTACTCTACTCTACTCTACTCTACTCTACTCTACTCTACTCTACTCTACTCTACTCTACTCTACTCTACTCTACTCTACTCTACTCTACTCTACTCTACTCTACTCTACTCTACTCTACTCTACTCTACTCTACTCTACTCTACTCTTGTTGTACCGTCTCATTAGGTATTATTCAATTTCAACAAGATGCATTAGAATATAACATACAGAAGACACATCATGCATATTATGCTAACTCAAAGTATGCTACAAATGAAACTACCTCTTCTAGGAATAGAACCAGAAACCTTACTCTTTGATGTATAGAACTTTAACCACTACTCTATTATACTGACCTTGTGATTACCTATGTTATATTAACCTTATATCTCTTTGAAATAAAGAGATCTCAGTAAAAAAATTGATCCGTTGTGGGAATCGATCTTGAGCACACGATACAATGTTAGACTTAGAAGTCGTCAACTTTAACCACTACTCCACCTGTATCTTGTGATCACATTTGAAAAAGCTTATAATATATTTTAATATCAGTAATAAATGTAAGCAAAAGTGATAGAGAGTTAGATTTTGAAAACTTTCAATACGGTTTCACATTTGCTAATTTGAATATGGACCAATCGTTATAAAAACGTTTCACATTGTAAGTGTTCGCCATAACTAGACCACATGAACGGGCAATGTTACTGAACACATTGTGCATTAAGAACAAAACATAAAGAGAATACCTTTATTTGCAAACATTATTAATACTGTTTACTATCGAAATATGACGGGCGTAATGTATATAGCGCCCCGTTACGATAGAAAAGAGAGAGGATGTGAACGTTTTTCACAAAATGTACGCATGCGCCGTCGTGGTTCTAACTTTAGGACGTTGTAGTTTGTAAATAACAAGGAAAGTTTTGTGTAAGTGTACTTATCGTGGCAGCATCGAGGGACTTGGTACGCTTGTTCAACACCTCAGTTTGTGTGCCGTGATCGTGCCTATTATATGACTTTTCTGAAGTTTTTTCCCCATGGTTGTTGTCAATTGGTGACCCGAGGTCAATCACAAAATGGCGACAAGTTCGTCGGCTGCGTTGAACACAGGGACTTCAATGAAGGGTAACGAGTCGAGGACGTCGTCAAAAGCGAAGAAAATCCCAACAAGTGTTGACTATGGAGAGCAGATTCGACAACTAGAAATGATAGGAAAGACATTGTGATCTGCGTGTAGTTTACCAGACTTGAGCGTAGACGACGTTGGAATCTCTGCAACCAGTAGTACAGGTGCAGACAGTCAAACATATCTCCCCTTACAAGTGGTAAAAAGAACATTAGTTCATGCTAAGACTGCAACACAGTTAGTACCTTTAGTACCTATGACATCTAGTGATGAATGGTCAAAATGGAATGTTGTGTTTTACTTTGAAAAAAAATAATTTGTAACTTGAATACTATAAAAGGTCCTGTTTGTATTTCTTTTCGTAGGTTGAATGTCATCCTGCCTTCGCACAGAATGACATGCTGAAATTCTGCAAATCACAAAATATAGTTGTGACTGCTTACAGATCTTTGGGTTGCCCTGATAGGCCAAGGTAATCACTGTAACAATTTTACTTTATACCACTGGTAGATTACCTGTCGTTAGACTACCTGTCTATCCCCACCAGTACCACTATCAGATCTCTCTCTCTCTCTCTAGGGGGTGTTGTAGTCATACCAAAAAGTGTAACTCCGTGCAGAATAAAGGAAAATATTGAGGTGAGCTTTTATTTGATATTTCCCAAATATAACAACATCTCTTATCTCAATACTAATCAATCAATTATAATGTATTGTAAAAAGAGAATGAAGCTGTGGTTTTATTTTCTTACACTTTTTTGATATTTTGTTGATAAAAATGAAACATTTCAAAAACCTCCGATAAGAATTATTGTTTTGCAGTGTTTTCACTTTGAAACTCAGTCTGTAAGTTTTGAAACTTAATTGAAGATTATGATGTAAAATTGATCCCATTTGCTATGAAAACCCCGCAAAATAGATCAGAAAGTGTTGTTGTTTGATATGTCCGGTTTAATCGTTTAACAAAATATTGTAACCTTTGTATCTTGTACAACTTGTAGGTCCTGTTGTATCAGAAATTACAGGACTTGTAAACAACCTACACTTACTAGTAGTTTATATGTCAACTTCCACTCTTCTTATCCAAACTTGAGAGGATTGTACCGAAACTTGGAAATCTCTAAGCTGGTCATTGTATTACAATTATTCGCAGAAACTTATGTTGGAAAGTCACCATTTGTGCCATTATCATGCAACTTTTATATGATACGCTAAGTACATTTTTATGTGTGAGGTAAATTTCATATACCTCTCACAACGATTTTATACGTGACATCATATTTTCTAGTAACTGTGGTTAAAACAAATATTAATGGGTTGAAACAATAAGACTTATTATGGGTAGGGTTAATGTTTCAGAATGAACCCGTCATACATGTATTCCGTGTATAGGATTCCTGTGCGATGATGTGACAGACAATTATAATTATTACGTGCATGACTATGAAGTCATTCTTTCCCAGTACATGCAGCATCACACAATTATTACATTAATATTGAAGTCGTTCTTTCCCAGTACATGTAGCCTCACATATATATTAATAGAATCAGTTTGAATGATAATGTCACGCATTGGTTCACTCCATGTCATAACAGCTTACCATTTTAGACTCACAAACTTCCGGACAAAAGTGCTTTAACATTTGAACATTTTATGCTGCAACAATTTACTCTAAACAGAACACAAAACAATGATATGTCAACAGAGTAGACTGTCTGAGTTTTATGGAATGGACGCATCGCAGAATGACATCTCCGTAAATACATGGTGTGTATGATGAAATATAAAATTATAACAAGAGGGCTGTTCATATTCTCATCCTGGTGGATGCATCCACCTGTCTGCCACGGTCTAGGTGGTCTCGTAATGGAAAGTGTGGGTAACCAAGATTAATAGTTAATATTTGCATAATCTTGGTTACCCAGACTCCCCAGCAGGCGAGTGTAGCCCCCAATGACAAGAGTCTGGGTCAGTAACCGAGACCACTGACCGAGACTATCATTTGACTGATTTTCGTTAATTGTTTTTAACAGGTGTTTGATTTTAAGTTATCTGCTGATGAGATTGCTAAGTTGGATACTCTGAATAAGAATTTCAGATTGATACGTTTTGATTTGTAAGTATCTACTTATAAACTTTATCCGAATGTGGAATAATGTGATAATTAAGTAAATTAAACAATCTTGGTTGATTGAAAGATTGTTTTTCTAGTAATGAATAAATTAGTAAGTTTTGAACTGATATTCATGAACTATAAATTAATTCTAACTTTAAAAATTATTTTTAAAGTGACTGATTTATCAATTTAGGAATAATTTGACTTTTTTCCATTTCTTTTCAGAATGAACAAACATCCTCATTATCCGTTTGAGCTAACGACATAACGAACAAACAACCCTATTATCAATTTGAGCTAAGGGTGAACGAACAAACATCTCCATTATCCATTTGAGCTAAAGGTATACGAGTATAAAGTTGGCGCGTCAGATTCAGATTCAGCTAGCATCATATTGAGCGTCATATTGAGTGTCAGATAGCGTTAGCTAGCGTCCGATCCGAAGACACCCGACGGACTCAATCAAACCTGAAATAATACTGTTTGGACGACAGGGGAAGATTCCGCTCCACAAGCTTTTGATCGAAATTGGGATGTCTCTGCTTTTACAATTTTTATTTGGGGAATATACGTGAAATAGAGTTGTCACCGAGACATTGATAGCCCCAAGTTCAGCCACTGTATGTTCGTTGGTTGATACGTTTTGCCAATAATTTACACGGCGTCAGTAAAGGTGTCAGTAAAAATTAAGTTTACGTACGTAATATGTTGCCATACTTATGTTTTATGTACATTTGAAAGACTCTGAGATCTAGCTAGACATGTACCAGAGTTTGGTGTTACTGGTAAAACTTAGGAGGCCTCCAGATCTAGACGCATTGGTAAGTGTTACATTGTATGCTGCGTTTGGAATACTGTACACATGTAATAACATGGAAGTAAAGTCCAACTAAAGTCCAACTATACATATACACATACAACATTTGTACATACATACATACATGCATACATACATACATACATACATACATGCATGCATGCATACATACATACATGCATGCATACATACATACATACATACATACATACATACATGTATGTCTGTCATCAGGTAAGGTTTAAAATCTGATTATAGCTTTGCTACTTGTTCAAACTCAAATCAAATGTCGGCTTAGTTGCATGCCCCATTGACCCCCTCTTTACATAATAATTTATAGCATGTCTAGATTGTACACCTGAATTCGCATGACTTGACATGAAGAGTTCTTCATAATGATTTATTAACCACCATATTAGGCCCTAGATTATCATTTTGTCAAGTTCTGAAGATATATAACTATCTCGAATTGACAAAGGGCAAAAAATTTATCTCTGTTTATTAAACGCATGGCTTTTGGTCATTCCACAGGTGTGTGGGTTCAGTGGGGATAAATTAAATAATCCCACATGAACAAAAGTATGTTTTTGAACTTTATCCTGAGCGGACAGCTAATGACAATTCAAAAGAAAGTAACTTTAGCAAACCACTCTTCTGTTTAATCTTTCCCTCGTTCCAATAACAATCATTTAGAAAGGCCTAAACTACTGAGTTTTTGCTGTGTAAAAAGGTTCACAAATCTTGCAGTTTTTAATATGTAAATGTACATTTTATTTGTAGTATAAAAATAATAAATAAATACATTACATAGACTTTTCTTTTACAAAACACAGTAAAGTGTAAAAAGGTAGATTGGAAGATGAAAACCTGGAAGAACATGCATGACTGTGGCAATCTAGTCACCATGTATACTGAATTACATCGACCATTGTTTGTATGACTGCTTCTATGTTATGTAGTACTGTATGTGAAGTCCATCAACAACTACATTACAAACCTAGTACCTCAGGAGATTGTTGGTGTTTGTAACTGGGTTAGGGATTCCATCTCAGGTTCTCATATTAGTGTTATCTTATCAGTGGAACCATAATGATTATACAGAATCATCCCTTTGCTCTGGACCAAGTTTTTCTATAGCTGTGATAGACAACTATTTTTTACACCTAAATTTTAGTATTAATCTGAACAAATATTATCATCACAACAAAGAGGGTTGTTATGGTTGATAAATGTGAAAAGATTTAAATCTGAACTAAGGAGTTGTTCCTGACAGACAAGATCACATAGTATAAGTGATATCTACTACATAAGCTGTTTTTCCAATAGTCTGAATGGGGGAAAGTGGCAGTCTGTACATAACAAGGTCAATAAACATATTTGTTTGGAGATACAACAATGCATTGATAAATCTCACTATCAATTTTCATGGTGTTATTTTTAAACATTACATTCTTAGTATGTTGTACACAAAGAGTTTGCACCTTACAATATTGTCATTAAAAGTGTTTGCATACTGTGTCCATTTACATTCAACAGGTTCAATATGGAATAGATAATTCTTGTTGATGGTGGCTTTCCTTTCAATTCAACACATCTGATAGTACAATTTTACTACATTGATAAATAATTGTCCATTGTTCTTATCTATTGTCTCTTCTTGACCATACTATTGATATTCTCATGTGAAATCCAATTGTTTGTGTCTGGAATTACATTGCATGACACAGAATTCCACTATTCAAACAGGTCTATCCCTGTATCTCCCTGGTACCCTGCTCCTACTTGTTATCATCCACATGGCACATTGTGACAATTATACATCATGACTTTTTGTATTGCCTGATGGTCTGATTTATCATCACGCTATTGTTAATAGTCCAGCTCGTCTTGAATATTACCAACATATTCACATATTGAATCATATTCTAGTTTTTTAATTTTATTTCTATCACTCAGGAGTTCAACATGCGCAACACAGTTAGCTTTGTCTTTCTTCAGGATGGTGCCCAACTGGAAGAAAAAATTTATGAAAATAATTAAATTGACTTGAAATACTACTGACACTGCAAAAGTTATAGATAAACATTCAGAAATCACAAATGTTTTGATTGAATGTTGTGTAACTAGACAAAGGTAAATAACTGCATACGACATGACAGCCACTTATAAATGTGTCGACATACGTAGACAATAAATTTGATGAAATCACTGATAACAGTTACACATTATTGGAAAATGTTTTGCAGTAAATATGCTGGCAAAAAGTAAGAAGTAACATCTCCTATCTTTCAATGCCTAACATCTGTTTGACATTTATAATCTTTTGAAACTTTATGAGTTGATTGAACTTACTTGTCCTTTATATTTTCCATTCACTATCATTACCTGAAGTGGAGCTGTCTTTGGAATCAACGTTTCCAACATACTTTGTTTTAAGTCTGAAATATATAGTAAACAATATTAGATTTGGCATAATGTACACCTGTTAGTAACAATAATAATAATAATAATGTTGGGTTCTTATATAGCGCTTTCGCACTCTGCTCAAAGCGCTTTACAATTATTACCCCTGGTTTGGATCTATAGCAGCACAACAGCCCTTTATTTATACTTCTTCAACTCCCTGGGGAGCATACAATCCATTGCGGCCTTTTTATAAGCACACAGGATTAAAGCATTCACATTGCAACCTCTATCCTACCAGGTCCCAAATTATACAGCTGGATTGGCACAATCATGGTTCAAATCTTGCCCAAGGACTTTAGCCACTTAGTATCTTGTGCACAAGTTACTCTTTGTAGTAAGTCAAAAATAACTCTTCTAATTACCGTACCCTCTCTGCAAATTCCAGTTGAGAATAATTTGCAGTTTACTGACTACAGACTCAAACTGTGAGTATTCTTATTTTGACCTTTCTTTACAAATAATAATATAATAATAATTGTGACCACATCAACGATGACAACCTTGGTATTGTAGTATTTGAAAGACCCGACAGTAACAATACTAATGTTTTCCTTATTTAAATTTTGTGTAAATGGAGTTCTTAAATGATCACCTATTCTCAGTAAATTCAGTTCGAATGAATGAATGAATGAATGAATGCTAAAAATTGATATTCATTAAATATTTCAACACCTGAGTTTCAGTATGTATTGTATATATTTACAATTTGCATGCTGACCTTAACTGGAAAGCAATCCTCAGAAAATAACCACCACTTTAAATACTGTTCACATACCTTCAAGAAGTTTACCATCGTCTGTTTTACAAGAACACATATCCCTTGTGACCACATCAATGATGACAACCTTGGTATTGTAGTATCTGCCTTTTTTGTACGTCTGGTCAATGATTCGTACTCTCAATTCAGGCCGAAGCCAATACAAATCAGAACCTTGCTTACTGGATGATGTTGGGCTATTTCTGTAAATACTGAAGGATATAAAAACAGAGTAATAGTTTGAATTCCCATTTGATACAGTTGGCAGCATGTCAATTTCAACATTTTCATCTCAATTAATGTCTTATAAGTTATATGTAAATACCAAGTCAAACATTATCTCCAAGCAAGTATGAGTAGCAGTACTACTTATGTACCAGAAGTTGATGCTGCATAAATATTGTCAATTTCAGTTTTTAGAATTGTTCCTCAACATGACTCAGAGACTGGTAACACTGGAAAAAGTGTATTTGTGTCTGGTCACTAGTGTCTGTTTTGATAACATTAGAGAGCATGCAATAAAGAGGGCTCACCACCCTTTTATTTAGTTCAGAGAGAGTACTAAATTCTCTGACTTCACAGCAAAAAAATGTCTCAAAACTATCTTACAAAGTTCATGATGTAGGATTGTAATAAATATCTGTGCTTCTGTTACCTTTCATCTTCATATTTTCTCCTTTTCTTTGCATCACTGACATCTTCTTTCCTTCTGTCGTGGTGTCTATCTGTCTTTCTATCTTCTGAATATGATTCTCTCTCTTCTGTGTTATATTTATCTCTTTTCCTCTTCTCTTCATCTCTGTATCTATCCCTATGTTTGTCTTCATCTCTGTATCTGTCTCTGTGTCGGTCTTTGTCTCGGTCTTTGTCACCATCTTGATTTTTGTCTTCATCCCTTCTATGTTTGTCACGACTCTCTTGATTTTTGTCTTCATGGGCTTTGCTAAATTTACCTGCAGACCAAGAAGTTTACAAAAAGTTATGAATGCTGTCTCTCATTGATGATGACAAGACATAGGTAAAACTTCAGAGTCATGGCAATCACCTCAGACTTAAACTAATGTACAGGTTAAGGAAATGAAATATGCAGGTACACATTGACCTGTGACGAAGTCTCATATTCGCCTTTTTCTCATCACTGGTGATAAATACTAACAATAAATTGAATGGAATGAAATAGAAACTGATCACACCACTTACTGAGATCACGGGCATATTTCTTGTACTCTTTTTTATCCACAATGTTGACTGCATATTGGCTGATAGTTGCTGTCTGGTTACTGATTGCTAATCTGATATGTAACCTTGAATTGTCTTCATCAACTCCTTCAATCTGTGACATAAAAACAACTCATTCATTTACTCTCCAGCATCGATAGATACACAACCACACTGACATACACCTTATTTTCATCAACTTCTTCAATCTGCGAGATAAAAACAACTCATTCATTACTCTCCAGCATTGATAGATACACAATCACACTAACATACACATTATCTTCATCAATGCCTTCAATCTATGAGATCAAGACATAATGTAATACATTACTCTCTCACATCATTAAGATGTACACTGTTAAACAACACAACATTGCACACATTGACAACTCTATGAGGTCAGATTCAGAATACATGTCATTCATTAATCATGTGAAAAAACACCAGGAAAAGGAAAAAGGATCCCAGTTTTGCCATTGCATTGTAGCAGCACTGACTAACATTTACTGAGCTTTTTTTCACCATTCTAGCTTAGCATATTTCATAGTTGATTTCTGAATATGTACATATACTTGATACACTAAATGTGATGAACATAAAGCGATCTCTGTGTGAGTCAATATGTGTCTAAAGAAATACAAGAACTACACTTAACCTAGGATGATATAATAGAAACATAAATCCCTTTTTAAAATCCTTTATAAACACTTCAGGCTTTATAAACAGACTACATGGTACATGTTTTGGACTTATCAAATCTTTTGAATTTTTTACCTTTCCATACAAGTTTTTATGTGGTCCACTGGTTACTAGCACAGTGACATCTTTGGCAAAACCCTTTACTTCTTCTTCTTGCCTTTTATCACCTGGCTTGATACGCTTCTTTTTACTGTTTTCATCCCCTGGCCTCCTGTCAGCTCCAAGCCCCAGCCCTTTGGGTCGAAGAACAGCCTCAACTGGAGCAGAAACTCTATCATGACAAATAGTTGGTGATATCAGTGATAATTCATTGAGGACTGAAGTGTCAAGTCAACTAAGATGGATATGGTGTCAGCTAAGGTGGGTGAAAACATGTTTAGGATGACATGGGAATATCCAGTCATTAAATCAAAACCACTGAAAAAGACTGAGCTTCTAAACCATGAGTGAAATAGTTGATAGTATGGTATGAATGTCGCATCTTACAGACTACAGTAGTGCATGAAATTTGCACTACATGAGATAAATTTTGAATTGGTGATTGATGGAATATCATGGTTATAGATCAACAACACATTGAATACTGATGATAGATACATACTTTTTAAACTTCCCTCCTATTGCTTCTCCTGGTTGCCATCCCATCCCTCTCAGCATTGCCATGCCATAATGTTCTATTGGTACTTCATCATAGTTAGCCTCTGTTGCCTATAGAGTGAAGGAAATATAGCCAAATTTACATGTATGCAACTTCATAGGAGAACATAATACAGCACATAATGCAAACATTGAATGGTATCACGATACAACAGAAAAGGTAGGTGATACACCATATATTAATTAACAGTAAGATGCTACACTTAATATGGAGGAGGGGGATACACAAAATGGGAAAACATTCAAGTTGTTTGATGATTTAGTGTTCCCCAGGACTGTTACTTGTCACTTCTATTTGTTATTATTTAGACAACTTGGTCACATCATTTAAGATATTGCAAAATACATTTTGGCATAGAATAGTTATTAGTAGTTCTTTCTCCCTAATTATCCTATAATACACTTGGTAAAAGTAGTATTTGTATTTGTATTTATTGATTACACGTAACAAAACCCTGGGGATTTGTTAAAGGTACAAATAAAATAAAATTGGGAAAAAAAAAAATCATAATAATAACACTTATAGGCTTTTCAAAAGTAACATTACACATCATAATAAAGACTACAAAACAACAACAATAACTATTCAACGAGTTGAAACATAATATTAATGAAAAAATAATAATGAAGGGTATTTAGACATTTCAAATTATATATTATGAGTATTTTGTAGGTGGTGCTCCCTTTTTATATTACTAAGTTTGATATATTTTCCAAGTGCGATAATTAGAGTTTTGTTGCTCATTATTTCTTTAAATTGTTGTTCTTCTGTCAAGTTTCTGTAATTATTAATATGTTTAGCAGCTTCACTAAAGAGGTCATGCCTGAGTAAATTATACAGGGGACACTGTAATATAAAGTGTTTTTCATCTTCTACAAGGGTTGAGTTGCATATTTTACATAATCTGCTTTTAGCTGGTATTTTGTGATGACGACCCTTTTCAATTTCAAGTTTGTGGTCACTTAGTCTGAATTTACAGATTATTGATCGCAATTCTGGGTTATTTAATTTTTCTAGATATGGTTCAAGCTTAAAATCTAATTTAATGAGTTTGTATGTTCTGAGTTTGCAGTTATTATTTCCATTTTCCTCTCTGTTATTTAAGCTGTTTTTCCACTAACCCTTTCCTGGTAAAAGTAGTATACTTCTAACTATGCATATGTTAACTATCATCCTTTACTGGGCTTGAAGCTGAGATACAGTCTGCAGTCTTCTGAAAATGGGTACACCATTGACAGTTTTGTTTATTTGAGTCAGAAAGTTACTTCCGTATACACTGATAATGATACATACCTCATCAGGCCGAAGCGACGTATCAAGTTTATCATCTGTTTCAAAGCCTTCAGGAATCTGATTTCTCATTAATAATGGAATCTCCATGCTGGTATCTACCTTTGATCTGTTTTCCCATTCTTCTTGTTGTTTAGAGGCAGCTATCAAAAAAGAATAGTCAGATTGTCAATAATAGTGGACAACATTCAAAGTTAAACATGGTCACATTGTTTTTTCTCTGAGCATGAATTCTGATCAAAATTCTCATTCATTTTATTTATGGTCTTGCTAATGAAACTATTGAAATACCAGATTATCAACAGCAACTCAAGTAATGAAAGGTTTATGTAGTTTCACATCTATTGGAAATCAATTTTGTCATACCTTCAATGATTTCTTGAACAGCTTCCTTTTCAAGGCTATCAGATATAGTTGCTGTATCTCCTCTGTCACATTTACTAGAATCTTTTGTTGGCAATTTCCAGCGATTCTTGGTAATTAATGGAATAACAAGGTCTTTTGTTTCTTCTTTTGGCTTGGTGCTGTTAGAGTATGAAGACACAGTATTCTTATGAATATATGGGATAACTGATCAATCTGTGGTAGGATACAAACATCTTTGGCAAAATGACTTATTACATATAAAGTGGTATGCTTCTATTTAATTTCTGGTCCTTTGAGTATTGTTTTATATACAAAATGTATGGGTACTAATAGTAATGGCAGTTTATACACTGTCGCTAATTTTGTAAGAAAAGTCAACAAACAGGTTATCTTTAACAGGCATTGTGATACAACTTTATTACAAGTAGTTAAACTTTGATTTGATCAGATTCTTAGATTCATATGGAAACATTACGTTACTATTATATTGTCATTATGATACTGTTTTGATAGTTAATTTGTTGTTGTTGTTTACCATACTGTATACAATGAAGTGAAGGTAAAAATAAAGTGAATAAAAACCGAACCATTCCCATTGTTTAGATACTCGGTTTCACTGGTTTACAACACACATTGTCAATGCTACAAAACCGTACTTAGAGTACAGTCCCTCTATCATATAGGGACTGTGTTTAGAGGCAGAGACTAACGATAGTAGTGCACCAACGACTTTACAATGTAGAGATTCAACAACAACGTTGAACCACCCTGGTGAACGTTTCGTTGACGTTGACGTTGATTCGTGTACCTTGAGTTGACAATGAAAGCACACACATTACCTTTTGACCTCTTTTCCTTCCAAGGATAGTACAAAATCTGTCTCCTCCTTTTCCTTTAGACCACTCCCATCACCCACTTTACTTTGCTCAAGGCTTTTTTTCTCTATTTTCTTGGCAAATCCAAAGGAAATAGTTTTCCTGTCAGAGTCGTCCGTCTGCTTGTCAGCCATTTTCGTGAACGTTTGCAATGCATGATGGGAGAATCCAAAAGTACTTCCTGATTTTTACGATTACATGACTGTATTTAATGCTCTCAATCAGCGTCTGTAAACATCATAAAATTCATTGGAAAACGTGTGAAATAATGGTTTTATTACACATAACTAAAATATATAAATAAAGGGTTGAGGAGCAGGCATTAGCATGTGACGTCATTTTCGCGCGAAAATCAAACGCCATGCGAAGCGTTCAGGCAGTCGAGGTCGTCAGGTACTTCCCTGGTCAGGTGCATGCTTGACTCGTATCCAAACTCGTAAGAAATAATGTATCAAATGACTCATATCCCAAGTTCATAATGGAAGAAAGAGAAGAAAAGGAAAACGTTCTCAAACTAACGTTGCCGGTAAGTATGCACCAGCCATGTTCAGTTCAACTTGACTGAGAACCACAGTCCCGGACCACATCCACAGTGACATGTGACAGATAACAAAACAAGACATTTACAAAAAAGACAACATAAAATGAGAACGGTGGCTATCCTAGCATAACAATTCTGACCAATATTCACAATTTTGTAATAATACCTAAAGTGGAACTTGTACAATTTGTCCATAAAGTTAGTAGTAATAGTACCAAATTAGCTTTGAAAGTTTGAAATAGTGATCCACGTGGCTACTCCCTTGAGGACTAGTACTACACTACACCTGTCGTATTCATTCACCATTCAAGCTAGATGCCGTATACAGTATAGTCTACTCGGTTAATCAGACATCTCCCCAACGTCTATGGCCATTATTTTTTGAACTCAGTCTATTCTATTTCTTACTTGTTCCTCCTGGTTTAATACTGTCCGTTTTCCACTCTGTACTCCTACACTCCCTTTTCGCAAACTTTGGTAGATAATAAAGTATAAAGGGGGGGGGGGGGCAGCTGTCTTGTGGTATATTTTTGTTCTTCTCTGGACCATGAGTCTGTAATAAAGTTTAAATAGAATAAATAAATAACAGAGAACATGACTAAAATGCAAAATAAGCCTATCAAAGTATTCTTGTTGCATGTATTGCTAATATGAATTGTCAAATCTTTATTTTAAAAACTTCAAATATCCTGTGTATTTGTTATGCTACTTGAGAATTATTTAGTCAGTGACGATGGAGCAAATGTCACAATTGAAAACCTTGTGTGTTGGTTTAAGTTGTTGTATCAGAATCCTGTAAAACCCCCAACCAAGCAAAGCCAAAAGAGAAAGAATACAGACCTTGGAGAGGTGAAGACAAAGAAGAAAATAGTAAGTTCTAATTTTCATTTTCGAAGAAACAATATGTACATGAAATGTACACACAAGACCTAGAAGAGTTTTGTAATTGTTTTATGAGACTTCTGCTGTTAGTGCAGTTGTAGTATTATATTACACTTTATCCTGAAGTTATCTCAAGATCTCAAGATCAAGAGCGAGTCATGTGGAGCTTGTACAAATTGAAATTGTCAATGAGAAATTCAATCAAATAAACACAACACCTTGCCTTTACAGAAAAATGAAGAGGTCATATTTGTCCATAGTGTTGAAGGTGGAGATGAGGTTAAGAGTATAGTCAGAGTTAAAAAACAAGATAAATCCTGCCCAACACATGACAGTAACCGTGGTGATGATGATGTCATATTCATCCCTCATAATGAAGATGGAGAAAATTTGTCAGCAGCAAATGTAGCCAGCAATAATACCAGTAACAATGACTTGAACAACAATACCAACAAGGAAGATGGTGTGTATGCTTTCTCTGCTAGTTTTTACCCTTACTTTATGTTTTCGTTTCTTGTTTGCTTTAAACTCACTCGTTTGTCTGACATGCAGATCAATTCCTTTCAAATCTAGCATAAAGACATCAATAGCTAAATGTAGTTTTTATTGAATGTCACTATTTTATGGAGATGGTGCTATTTCTTTATGGATTGAGAGATATATTTTTGTAACATAGATATGTTATACTTACTACTTAGGTACTACAGTATTCCTGTCAATTTGATTCATATATTAGTACCTTATTTTGGCCAAAGTCCATTTAAAACAGCTGAGGATATCTGTATTGTTACAGATTTATAAATGAAAGTTGAAATTTATGTTCAAAATGAAAAAATTACTTTGGCCAGATCATGAGCAAGATATTCCACTTGCAAATTTTTAGGTATTATTGTATTTTATTACGTGCTTATGTTATTTTGAAAGTGTTTTCACAGTGATTATGGTGTTCTATGATCTCATGTCCATTCTTTGTAGATCTCTATATTACATTTTACAAGGAACCACCAGCTTCAAGATATCCACATATCCGGGCTAACTGCCCAAAGCACAAGTTTAGTGTCACCTTTAGATTTGATGCAGAACCCCAACAACAAAATAGAGAATATTGTGACTTCTGTTATTGCTATGTGTGTGATGTTGAAGCCTCAAAGGTAAGGCGTATGCTTGCATTCTTCATACAGAATACATAATTGGATTTCTGAGCTGGTAGTAGTACTAGTATTTCAAAGAATACATTTGAAAATCTTCATTGTTTAAGTTCTTGAATGGCATGACGTCCTTTATTTCTAAATTACATTCCATGTACTTCAAGAGTATGATTACATGCATTGTTCTTGAATGGCATAACATTTGTTCATAGACACCATAAAATATTGCCATGTTAAGTATTTTTAAAGAGCATGATAGTGGCATAATGCTTCCACCAAAAGAAACCCAACCTAAATCAGAATGCTGGTATCAAGATTCCTGCTGTCACTCCAGCTCCATTCACATGTTTTGAGTAAAGGCACGTGACTGCAGCCCTTTGTAGTCATAGATCCCTGATGATGCTGTCACTGAGTAAAGGCACGTGACTGCAGCCCTTTGTAGTCATAGATCCCTGATGATGCTGTCACTGAGTAAAGGCACGTGACTGCAGCCCTTTGTAGTCATAGATCCCTGATGATGCTGTCACTGAGTAAAGGCACGTGACTGCAGCCCTTTGTAGTAGTAGATCCCTGATGATGCTGTCACTGAGTAAAGGCACGTGACTGCAGCCCTTTGTAGTAGTAGATCCCTGATGATGCTGTCACTGAGTAAAGGCACGTGACTGCATCCCTTTGTAGTAGTAGATCCCTGATGATGCTGTCACTGAGTAAAGGCACGTGACTGCAGCCCTTTGTAGTCATAGATCCCTGATGATGCTGTCAAGATGTACGGGAAAATTTGGGAATTTATTGTCTTTGACATGGAGTGGGAATTTTGATTTATAATAGCAGTATGTAGTTATTGAATGGAATGGTGTCATATTTTGTTAGATGGTAAAGCTACATACGTTCTAGAATGACAGGATGCCATGGTAAGTATTTGTAAAGAGCGAGCATGTCGGCAATATGATCTTAGATGGCATGATATTGATAGTATACATGTATATATATTGATACCATTCTTGAATCATATGGTGGTAAATAGATGTGTTGCATAATAGCCTGGAGTAACATGTATGTTATTGAAATATATCTTATTCAAAAAGGATGAGCTCATATGGAAAGAAAACATGACAAAAAAATCTACACATTACTAACTAAATTTAAAACAATTTTAGAATCTGGAGAGTATCTTAAATCATTTACTAATTTTAAAGGGTCACAATTGAAATTTAAGGCAAGATCATATTCTCTCGGTCTTGCATATAGAAAGAGAGAATGGGAAAATTATAATGATGATTGTACATGTCCTTGTTGTGGAAAAGCTGATGAGAGACTTGAACACTTTCTTTTTACATGTGAAAGCCATTCTACACAACGACAGATCTTAATGAAAGGAACAGAAGAACTCTTTATACTCAACAATGGAAAGTTGAACTTGTATCAAGATTTTAAAACAAGGGAAAGAACTACTGTGTTTATCTATAGGAGATGAAACATTACAATGAGTCTATAACTTAAGTATAAGCAAACAAATAGATTAACAATACCTTATTGATGCAACTGAAAACAGAAAAGATTTTGTTAAAACTAATATAGAATAGTTTAAGAGATTAAATCTTTTGACTACTAACATTTGAAGTGTAAATTGTTTCCCCTCTTCTACCCATTAGTTTATTTTGTTTTGTTTGTTTCTGTATGTGATTATACTAATCATATATTCTCTAATGTTTTTAGTAGCGTATTTTAATTTTCTGTTAGTGCTGCTCCTAATATGCTTAGTGAGCCCCTGATACAAAAGGGATGCATAAATAAATACAAATTATAATATACAGAAATAGTATATAGACATTGATACTTGAAAACTGAAGTCATTTCTTTTGAACTTTCTTATCTTTTTTTTAAGTGTAAAAATTGGATATCAACATTTGCTCATTGCAATGCCATTGATAATGTGTGTTATTGGAGAGACCAAAGAGAGAGGAGTATGGTACGTGTGTGTAATTCTATTTGTATTTGATTTCTGAGAATACAAGACCTCTAAAAAACTTTTTTTTACTCTTTTTAACATAAAAATATGATTCCATTAAACAACCTTAGATATTTTGAATTTAAAGCATCATTAATATGTATACACACACTCCATTGCTATTTTTTCTTATAAACCAACTCGTCTAGATACTCAGCGTTGCAGCCAGAGGGGTTTTGGGTCATTTGACACACATTTTTTTGACCCGACCCACAATTTTGGAAGTGACAGATCATAGATGACACATACTAAAATTGTATGCAAATGTATTTAGCAACATGACCATGGCAAATTAACGCATATATTGCATAGATAACAACAGGGTTGGATAGGCAACTGCATAATCATTCAGCAAATATCTAGCATTGATCAGCATGTGGGTAAATATTAAAAGAAAAGTACAGTTGTACTACAACGCCATTGACGCTCTTTTTTATAATGTCCCAAAAACAATTTATGATGACCCAGAAAAATGACAGTCTTGGGACACTATGTCCCATGCTTTCAAAATGCTGGCTGCAACACTGCTTTAGTGTTACAATGACAAACATAACAATAAACAAGGTTGCCTTGAACACAAAATTATACAAATTTTATGAATTCACATATCACTACTTATAAATTGTTTGATTTCAGAAAACTTTCTTTTACAAGTTGCCATTAAGTGAGCAGTCACGTGATCTACAGCTGATTGCCAAGCAAGCCTGCTTGGCAGTCAGATACTTAAATTTCCGATTTACCAAGTTTCGCAATGGAGATGTTGTCCGCAGATACTGTGGTTGTTGGTGTCATTATCATTATGAATATGGAATTCAACCCAGTCAATTTGGATGCAGGAAGTGTTGGACAAGACACTCCACTCTTACAAGACAATACAGGTTGGCCTATGAATGTCATGTTTATTATTTACATGCAGAAAACTACCTCAAAAGGTTTTTTTTATTAAAGTGTCTTAAAGCACAATGTGTCAAGTGTTGTGTGCTCTCCATGTGTCCCCATTGACATATTCTGTCATGTGTTGTGTGCTCTCCATGTGTCCCCATTGACTATTCAATTAAGTGTTGTCCATGTGTTCCCACTGACATTCAATCAAGTGTTGTGTGCTGTCCATGTGTCCCCATTGACATATTCAGTCACGTTGTGTGCTGTCCATGTGTCCCCATTGACATATTAAGTCAAGTGTTGTGTGCTGTCCATGTGTCCCCATTGACATATTCAATCAAGTGCTGTCCATGTGTTCCCATTGACATATTCAATCAAGTGTTGTCCATATGTCCCCACTGATGCATTCAATCAAGTGTTGTGTGTTGTCCATGTGTCTTCAATGGTATATATATTTCAATGAAGTGTCATAAGCTCTGTGTGTCTCCATTTACCTGTTCATGATGCCATCCCTTTTGACAGAGTCATCGGAGTTGCATGTGACACTTGGTGCTCCAAGAATTCACAAATTGATGAGTGGTACTGATCTGTGATCATTACATGTCTAATGTCTGCATTTTTTCCATTTACTGATAGGTTCAATGAAGTGTTTTATGCTGTTACAAATTCTTTGAGCGATGTCAACTGGTACATTGATGTCAAGGAAAATCCATATACTGCAATCATGATCCTTGATGCTATCGCCATAGCTTTCCTAAATGAAAACTATGGAACAGGGTAAGCTTTAGAAATTGTCTTTAAGTTATTGAAATGCCTCACAGTGTTATCATTTGCCTCTCAGTTTTATCATTTGGCCCTGGTAAATATGCACCGAAATGCTAGACTATTTAATCCTAAAAGATCAATCAGATATCTCAGCCCTTAAATATGAAAATACAATAGTTTACTTAATGGTTCATTTTCTATTAACTGTTAGTAACCATTTATTTATTGTAGTTTAAATAAGGAACATGTAATATCTTGTTGAAAACCCCACTTTGGAAATATGTCTAGTATAGAGAAATCTATTTCAAAGTACATGTACACACTTATTTTCCTACAAAAGTGTAAGTATATTTTATCCTTCAAAAATTATACTGACTGTAGTTGTATACAATGTACTGAGGCAATGGATGTGCTCAAGTTTTTTCCATAGAAATAAGTCCCACTAAAATACTTTATTATACAAAATACAGTACATACTTTAATATTTCCATAGTCACATGTTGTGACTGGTGTCAACAACAGTACTAGTTGCGGTGAATGAGTCTAACCTCACGTTGCAAAGTCGGGCAAGTTAAAGTGCACCTGACTCATCCTAAATTGCCATTCCACCAAATATTTCATGAACTAAAATAACTAGTTTATCATCGTGTCATCCTTTTTTGTAAATGCATGAAAGCAATTTAATATGACGAGAGATACAACAAACCAAGTTAAACTATAGAGTGATTATTTGTCTTCTTGTTCAGTGGTCTTTGGACTCCTACCAATATCTCATTTGTGGAAAAATCAATAGATGAGATTGAAAAATCATGGATAAAGTGCTTCAAGTCAGCTGACTTATCACCAATATTTATTGATTTGGCTGCAAGAAGACTAAAACAAGCAATTAACAGCTGTAATTATGGAAGTGAAAACCTCCAGAGACTACAAAGGTAGGTAAAATTCCAGTCAGACTTAGGTCCTGTCAGACTTATTTCTGCCTTTAGTACACTTGTATTGATTACTGCTATAGAAAAGTCCAGCCTGACTTACTTCTGCCTTTAGTACACTTGTATTGATTACTGTTTGGGTGATAAAATAACACTTCAGTTACTTACTCAATATTGAAAGCATGTAAATGTGTAATGCATCTGGAATGTGTTTAATGATAGACCCTACTCATGTAGAGTCCATAGTTTAATAGCTATTTGTTGATTTCCTGACTGGTTTATTGGAAAGCCTCTTAAAATAGTATGGTGACAATCACATTTTAATCCCTTTGTCTTGACATTTTGTAGTTGCCAGAAATAAGTCTAACAAGACTAATGGATACTGTACTATCACTTTGTAAAATGTTATTGTTGTAAAGTGTTGATTAGATAGGTGAGAATATGACAGAACCCCATGATGCATGAGTGCAAATATGACATACATGTACTCAGGGTTACATGCACAAGTGCTTGCTGTGTTCTCTGCACCCGTACTTTGACAAGCGTAGTAAGTGAAAGTGCTGCAGAAAACACTGCAAGCATGAGTGCAAATACCCATGAGTACTCACATTGGAACTCGCGTGGCATGGGGTTCTGTTATTATTAAATATATTTATCAGAAATGGCCAATTTCCATAAAAATCATACAGCGCAATTTCATTTGTACCAAATTACCATATCCTCATTCGCATATCATTTGCATGCAAGTATGTAATAATGTTTTCGGTACTGCACTGCTGTGAAGATACCACTGGTACATGTGTAATAAATATTTATTAAAATGGAGGTATATTGACAAATAATTTTTGTTTTGCTGGTCAATACTCCTGGAAAATGACTAGCAGTTTATCTGAATACTATGACTCCTGGAAAACTGATAAAAAACTTCTGTAAAGTGATGTAATTTTATTTGATTTTAAGTGTATGACCCCTGTGAAATGAATTAAAGGGGAGAAAGGCAAGACGGATTTCATCTTGGCTGAATTTATGTATACTTGGGGACATGACGTATAATGTAGCAAAGCCTAGTATTATACCAGTATTACTAGAATGAAGGTTTCTTTTTTTAAACTCATGATAGAATGGCTGACAGAGTAGTAAAGGATATATCAATAATGAAAAAAGTGATGGATGGAACCATAAAGGATGGCGATATAATAGTAAAATCTGAAATTGATGCTACCCGCATATTGCTGCATTTAAAACAGACCAGGTACGTACTAATACATGTACACAGTTATTGCCTGGCTATGAGAGCACTGGTAGGTCACTATTTCACAAGGCTGAAAGCCGAAGGAAATAGTTGCTACATAACAGTATGAGGGGTAATATGATGTTGACTAGTGCCCGAATAAGGCCAGGTGATAAGTATTTTTTATATCACATCATCTGCGTGAGTCGTGTTGCGATTGGTCAATGCCCTGTCACGTGGTATGCGTAATTTGAATACTATTGCCTGGGAAATGACGACTGGCCTCTTGTTTGGGCAATAGCATACGTCAGTTCCCCCCTCGGGCCTGTCAATCACCTCAACATCAACCTCCGCCCTCGGGAAATAGGTTGATGTTGAGGTGATCGACAGGCCCTAGAGGTGAACAGACGTATGCTATTGCTCTCACGGCCAGTCGACATTTGTATAATAACACATCACATTTTCAGGCATATATTTCTTCCATAGTCAAAACAAATCACCAGTAGAAATACATGGTCAAAAAAGAGAAAATGAAGATTGCCCTCTGTGTGCAAATTGAGGTCCATACTTCCATAGTAACATGACACAGTCTAAGCCAATAGCTGAAGGTTATATGAAAATGTTTTATAAATGCCAATAATGACATGTTTTAGGATGAGCAGAATAACTGCAGTATTTGTTTTGTTCACTTTCTGATGACTTAGTCAAAAAGCCATGGTAAGGACTTGGTTTTTAACAGATGTTGTTTTCTCAGGGATAATATATTTGACAAATCATTTAATATTGATTTTAGGATTTTCATGTTGATTTTGTTTCTATCTAGTCCACAGAAGGCTTTACTGTATGCTACATTGGTACAGGTTGAACAATCTGGCAATAATGTTCCCCTTTTGAAGGTATCAAATTGTGCCTCTCGTGAGGTTGCTCTTATTCTAGCCCAATCTGGTAATTTAGAGCAGGCTGCCATCTTTGTTGAAGTACCACGTAAGGTGATACTGCCAAGAGATTTCTTTACCAAGACTGGACAGGAGCTACAAGACCTAGTGAAAACTTTGGTGGTGAACTGCTCAAAGTATGATTACAACGACTGTTATTTCACTTGCAAGAAAAGCACGGACCTGACCCCCATTCTTCAGATTCTCATTGAGGAATGGAAGACCAATTCTTGTAAGGTTGATCAGCTTTTTGTCCACTGGACAAGACTACTTCTACTTTGGAATAGAAAGTACCTTTATTTTGTGAGTAGCAATTGTAGCATTCTTTTAGTAGTACTTTCATGTATTTTGTATGATTTTTGTACTGGTGCAGATTTTGATACTGTGGTATTGTCTGATAAATACAGACTTTTTTATTAACACTAATGTCAGTGATATAATTATAAGTATCAAAAGTCTTATCTTTAGTTCCAAAATCAAATATCACACCACTCACAAGCTGCATATATTTGAATAAAAATATGTGATTTTTACCCTTGTTGTTTTACATCATAACAATTTAAGTTGACATTGTTGGTTACATAATGTCAATCAAATCATTCGTTTTCCTATTTTTCATGAGTTATGCTTGCAGAGAGAGATATAATTATGTTATCCCCAATATTTTTCTTCATTTTGCAGGAAAATACCTGTGACTTAAGGGTTTATGAATACTCATTAATATTTATAGCGATAAGGCCCCTCAAGATAACTTATTTTCTTGAGCTCCAAGACAAATAGCATACAGGAGTAATATTTATATAATATGCCCTTAACTACAACTCCATAACTTGTGTAGATGATTCAGCATCTAATCTTTGCTGTCAATTAGAATACATGACTGTCTATGTCCAATCAGGTCTCAATTTACACCGTGATCAAAAGGGTGTTCAAAACTTATGTTTTTTTTGTTTTTTTGTTTTTTTTATGACTTTATTTAAACTCGATAAATTGTTGAGCCAAAGGCGCTTCTAACACAATGTCGAGTAAGGGAAATTTACAATATGCATTAACATATATAAAAAAATAAATAATGGCAAATTAAGAAGTGGGTAAAAAACAATACTATTAATAATGACCGACACACCAGGGTAGCACATCAGAAAAATTACATTTGATGTAAAAAGTGAGATTTACATTTAATTTTAAAAGAATTCAAACTAGTAGATGTTCTAAGGATCTTCGGGAGACTTTTCCAGATTTTAACTCCATTAAAAAACAAAATATAAGTTAACAGTGATTTTGGCCAATTGGAATGAATGGTAGAGGTTATGTGTAGACAACCATAGTCTGCCTTAGTCTACAATTACCATCAGTAGACATGAATAAACAATTAACATAATCTTTGTCCATTTTCAAAACTGCAATGTTTAGATTATAGTCTTCCAATATTGCCATTCAACTGAATAAATATTACCTTTGTCGTTATCTTACCAAGGCATTTGCCAATCTTAATTTGCTCTTTACAGAATCTTCTGAAATGGACAGTGGATATGTTTGTACCCAAGGAAACCAAATTTGCCAGAATTGAGGACATAATTGTAAGTGGAAATTCATAGAAATATAAAATTATAATTTTGACACCTTCCTGTATTGTATGGATGTAATGCTGTAATTATGGCTTTTCGGGGCTTAAAGTACAAAATAGTTAAAACTTTTGAAAATTGTATACAAGTATATGTGTATTGATTTATTATCACAAACACATTGTTAGTTGCAAGTGTACTTTTCAATCAGAATTGTTTTTAAAAAAAAAAGATTTTCTTTATAAGTAAATCGACATATGTCATTTCTAAACCATGAAAAAAAGTAATAAAATTGTGAAGTCTCATGAGAAATAGTGGATGCGGAAACTGACCTTGACTGGAAAAGACAATATAAAACTGTTCTTCCAATCTGTAATGGCTTTACATCTAATGGAAAGAAACCAATAACACAGAGATCACATGGAAAATATAACTACCTGAACTAGATACGTGCACATCAAAAAAGATTTTTTTTTTTAAAATTCTACCTACCCTCACCTATTCTAAAAAATAAAAAAGTGATTTCCATTGTTTTGTTTGTTGTAGGGGAGCAGTAATCAGAATCCTGTGATGGAATGGATTCACAAACTATCAAAGGAGCGTGGCATGGATTTTGAGATACCATCACTCTCAATGGAAGGTGATGTAAGTGGAACAAATCATGTGTTTTGGGGCTTTGCATTTTGTTATTTCTACCAAATTGAATTGGTGTCATTTCCACTAAAAGTCAGATCAGTGGTTTCAATCAGACTACTTTACTTGCCTGTGATGAAGTGTAATAGAGAAATGAATAAAATAAATCATGTAGTATTTATGCAAATACCAACTTTGACCTAAAAAAATTATTATTATTATTAGTAGTAGTAGTAGTAATTAATTATTCATATTTTGTGATCCTTTTTCAAGGTATTGATGGTGAATGTAATAATCTGCATCAGTTTAGTCATACATGCAAGTAGTGAATGTAGAACCTATTTCTTTACAAGAATTATGTCAGCATTCAATGCAAAGGTAAGCATTTATTTATATTGGTGTCTCTTGTACCTCCCAGAAGCAAGATAGTGAGAATTAATGTCTTAAATTATTTCCTTTGGACTATTTTATATATGTTGGAGAATAACCTAATTGTATGTAATTAGAAGTAGGGGGGGGGGGGGCTATGAATAACCTAATTGTATGTAATCAGAAGTAGGGGGGGGGGCTATGAATAACCTAATTGTATGTAATCAGAAGTGGGGGGGGGGGCTATGAATAACCTAATTGTATGTAATCAGAAGTAGGGGGGGGGGGCTATGAATAACCTAATTGTATGTAATCAGAAGTGGGGCGGGGGGCTATGACTTTTAACAAAGAGTTATCAATTAATTGTAGCTGTGGGTATTGAACTATACTTGGCTGTACTTTGCAGTCGGCTACAGTACGTGATATTGTGCAGTAAACATTTTCTTTAAACTTTTCTGATAATGTATCAAGAGTTTACATGGGAAACATGAGACACTTAACACAGAAAGCCTCCCTATATCATTGTATAAATGCAGACAATGTGATTGATATTGACAGATACCAATCTTATTCATTAGGCCTACATTCTCAGACTTAGCTGTTGAGTATGTAATTTTCTTCTCATTCCATATGAATAACTTGAGAAATGCATGTTGGATAATAAAGGAAAACATATTTTTATACAGCAAAGAGCTGACCTTTTCACCTGATAAAGGCATTATATCTTAAGCAGTAAATTTATCTCGAAATAATTTGTCTGACTTTCAGCCAAAGAAAATACAAGTAACGTTGAAAGTCAAGTAGTGATAAACCTTTTAATTGTGTCACAAGTCTTTTCCAGCTGAATGAAAAAAACGAGCAAAGCAGTAATATAATCACACCTGTTCAAGCTTAGTTCATGAAAATTATAATTGGAGAAAATAATGAAGATTTTTTTATGTTTTGACTGCTGTTTCTAGAACTAATGAACCATAATTATAACAATGAAACATTTATATATGACAGTGCTCATACTATTTAATAGTCACTTCACAGAAGAAAAAAATGAATAAATCAAAAAGTACTGCACGAATAAATTACAAGTATGGCTGCAAAAGGTAAAAAACTAAACAAATGAATGCAGAAACATTGTCTCAACAAAAGTAAAACACTCTAAAAAATAGGAATTAACAATAACTGATTTTAAAATGATAATGTAAAATGATTTAAACAGGTTTCGACTAAGATAGATGTGTAAAATAAATCTCAACAAATATTTGTAAGAGTAATTCACTTTACATTACACTCTAAATCTGGGTGAAAAGGTGAGTTTTTAACTTGTGTTTTGAAAGTGTCAATTGATGTGCATTGTCTGATGTGACATGGGAGATTGTTACAAAGCTTCGGTGCAGCAGAGTAGAAAGCATGATTTTCAAACGACTTTGATGCAACTCTCGGTACAACTAGTTGTTGTTGATTACTAGAACGAAGGCAGCGGGCTGGTTTATACACAGTGAGAAGATCACACAGATATGATGGGGTGGTACCGTTGAGGACACGATAGGTCAGGAGTATGATCTTGAATTTGACAAAAACATTTTTTTGTAAAGTGGAATATGGCCTGAAATGAAATCCCACATCTTTTGTTCCAATGACTAATTGCTCAAAGTCGAAATTGTGTTATATTACTTTCAACAGCAACAATATTTGGCATCTACTGCCCTCTTGAGGGGTATGTTGGAGAGGAATCTGTGTCACCAAGGTGTGGTCCAAGAGTTTCTGAAAACCACGTTGCCTTATCTTGAAATTGAAGCAGTACCAGTGTCCATGTGTAACAAGTGAGTAATTCAAAAGTAGTACCAGTGTTCATGTGTAACAAGTGAGTAATTCAAAAGTAGTACCATGCAGTGTCCATGTGTAACAAGTGAGTAACTCAAAAGTAGTACTATGCGGTGTCCATGTGTAACAAGTGAGTAATTCAAAAGTAGTACCAGTGTCCATGTGTAACAAGTGAGTAATTCAAAAGTAGTACCAGTGTTCATGTGTAACAAGTGAGTAATTCAAAAGTAGTACCATGCAGTGTCCATGTGTAACAAGTGAGTAATTCGATAGTAGTACCAGTGTTCATGTGTAACAAGTGAGTAATTCGATAGTAGTACCATGCAGTGTCCATGTGTAACAAGTGAGTAATTCAAAAGTAGTACCAGTGTCCATGTGTAACAAGTGAGTAATTCAAAAGTAGTACCAGTGTCCATGTGTAACAAGTGAGTAATTCGATAGTAGTACCAGTGTCCATGTGTAACAAGTGAGTAATTCGATAGTAGTACCAGTGTTCATGTGTAACAAGTGAGTAATTCGATAGTAGTACCAGTGTCCATGTGTAACAAGTGAGTAATTCAAAAGTAGTACCAGTGTCCATGTGTAACAAGTGAGTAATTCAAAAGTAGTACCAGTGTCCATGTGTAACAAGTGAGTAATTCAAAAGTAGTACCAGTGTCCATGTGTAACAAGTGAGTAATTCGATAGTAGTACCAGTGTTCATGTGTAACAAGTGAGTAATTCAAAAGTAGTACCAGTGTCCATGTGTAACAAGTGAGTAATTCGATAGTAGTACCAGTGTCCATGTGTAACAAGTGAGTAATTCAAAAGTAGTACCAGTGTCCATGTGTAACAAGTGAGTAATTCGATAGTAGTACCAGTGTCCATGTGTAACAAGTGAGTAATTCAAAAGTAGTACCAGTGTCCATGTGTAACAAGTGAGTAATTCGATAGTAGTACCAGTGTCCATGTGTAACAAGTGAGTAATTCAAAAGTAGTACCAGTGTCCATGTGTAACAAGTGAGTAATTCGATAGTAGTACCAGTGTCCATGTGTAACAAGTGAGTAATTCAAAAGTAGTACCAGTGTCCATGTGTAACAAGTGAGTAATTCGATAGTAGTACCAGTGTCCATGTGTAACAAGTGAGTAATTCAAAAGTAGTACCAGTGTTCATGTGTAACAAGTGAGTAATTCGATAGTAGTACCAGTGTCCATGTGTAACAAGTGAGTAATTCAAAAGTAGTACCAGTGTTCATGTGTAACAAGTGAGTAATTCGATAGTAGTACCAGTGTTCATGTGTAACAAGTGAGTAATTCAAAAGTAGTACCAGTGTTCATGTGTAACAAGTGAGTAATTCGATAGTAGTACCAGTGTCCATGTGTAACAAGTGAGTAATTCGATAGTAGTACCAGTGTTCATGTGTAACAAGTGAGTAATTCAAAAGTAGTACCAGTGTCCATGTGTAACAAGTGAGTAATTCGATAGTAGTACCAGTGTCCATGTGTAACAAGTGAGTAATTCGATAGTAGTACCAGTGTCCATGTGTAACAAGTGAGTAATTCAAAAGTAGTACCAGTGTCCATGTGTAACAAGTGAGTAATTCGATAGTAGTACCAGTGTCCATGTGTAACAAGTGAGTAATTCGATAGTAGTACCAGTGTCCATGTGTAACAAGTGAGTAATTCGATAGTAGTACCAGTGTCCATGTGTAACAAGTGAGTAATTCAAAAGTAGTACCAGTGTCCATGTGTAACAAGTGAGTAATTCGATAGTAGTACCAGTGTCCATGTGTAACAAGTGAGTAATTCAAAAGTAGTACCAGTGTCCATGTGTAACAAGTGAGTAATTCGATAGTAGTACCAGTGTCCATGTGTAACAAGTGAGTAATTCAAAAGTAGTACCAGTGTTCATGTGTAACAAGTGAGTAATTCGATAGTAGTACCAGTGTTCATGTGTAACAAGTGAGTAATTCAAAAGTAGTACCAGTGTCCGTGTAACAAGTGAGTAATTCGATAGTAGTACCAGTGTCCATGTGTAACAAGTGAGTAATTCAAAAGTAGTACCAGTGTTCATGTGTAACAAGTGAGTAATTCGATAGTAGTACCAGTGTTCATGTGTAACAAGTGAGTAATTCGATAGTAGTACCAGTGTCCATGTGTAACAAGTGAGTAATTCGATAGTAGTACCAGTGTCCATGTGTAACAAGTGAGTAATTCAAAAGTAGTACCAGTGTCCATGTGTAACAAGTGAGTAATTCGATAGTAGTACCAGTGTCCATGTGTAACAAGTGAGTAATTCAAAAGTAGTACCAGTGTCCATGTGTAACAAGTGAGTAATTCGATAGTAGTATAAGTGTTCATGTGTAACAAGTGAGTAATTCGATAGTAGTACCAGTGTCCATGTGTAACAAGTGAGTAATTCAAAAGTAGTACCAGTGTCCATGTGTAACAAGTGAGTAATTCGATAGTAGTATAAGTGTTCATGTGTAACAAGTGAGTAATTCGATAGTAGTACCAGTGTCCATGTGTAACAAGTGAGTAATTCAAAAGTAGTACCAGTGTCCATGTGTAACAAGTGAGTAATTCGATAGTAGTATAAGTGTTCATGTGTAACAAGTGAGTAATTCGATAGTAGTACCAGTGTCCATGTGTAACAAGTGAGTAATTCGATAGTAGTACCAGTGTTCATGTGTAACAAGTGAGTAATTCGATAGTAGTACCAGTGTCCATGTGTAACAAGTGAGTAATTCGATAGTAGTACCAGTGTTCATGTGTAACAAGTGAGTAATTCAAAAGTAGTACCAGTGTCCATGTGTAACAAGTGAGTAATTCGATAGTAGTACCAGTGTCCATGTGTAACAAGTGAGTAATTCGATAGTAGTACCAGTGTTCATGTGTAACAAGTGAGTAATTCGATAGTAGTACCAGTGTCTGTGTAACAAGTGAGTAATTCAAAAGACAAATAGAATGGAGAGGATAGGTGGATGGATGGATAGATGGATTGAAGTGGAAGGGTTGATAGATTGACAGGTTAATGGATGGATTGATGTTGATGGGTCAACTGTTTTTGGCTGGTGGGTGCACAGATGGACATCCATGCAAACAAATGAATGAATGAACAGATGCTGGATGGATGCTGAATTGTAGTTGGTTGAATGGCTAGGATGGGTTGGATAGGATGAATTGAATTGATGGTGGGTTGGATTGGGTGCGGCTGGATTGATGGTGGGTTGGATAGGATGGGTTGATGGTGTGTTGGGTAGCTGGTTCTCTTTCAAGCTTGTGAGGAAAATACATGTATATTATGCCGTTATTATATTGTACATGTATTGTATTATATTGTACATGTATTGTATTATATTGTACATGTATTGTATTGTATTGTATTGTATTGTATTGTATTGTATTGTATTGTATTGTATTGTATTGTATTGAATAGAAGGGGAAGGCAAGTAGTATTAAAGTTATAACATCACTGGAGAGGGAAGTAGTATGAAGTATAAAGATAAACATTTATATGCCACATGTGGATGAGTAAATAGATTTGATGACAAACTGTTTTTGGATACACTGCTCTTCATGCACAGTTTAAATTAAGATTAGTATCAGGATGAGAAACACTTGTATGTCAGAGTTATAGAAGTTGGTTAAGATTAAAAAATTATAATGAATAACTAGTATGTAATCTTGTGTCTTTAATGTTAAGTTAACACTAACATGAGAACCCAAGATTGAAACCCTGGCCTTTAAATGTATTTAATTTGGCTGTGTCTTCATCAAAGACTTCTATTTCTGTTGATTACATTAGGTTGTTAGAGATTGCAGGTAACTCTGCATGTTACATACATGTTGCAAGGTTTTGTAAGCAACAATCGATGAAGATTAAAAGTAATGGTGACCTGAAGATGATGGTCAAAATAAATAACTTGATCACAATGGTAATGAAGAGAGTAAGAGGACAGAAAAATTTCAATGGAAAAACAGTGATGGCCATCTTGAAGGAGATTGACTAAGAGGTAAGAATATGGATGGTGTACATGGTCAGACTTTCAGGATACGGTTCATCCTATATAGGGAGCCTTCAGTAATTACTGGGGGGGGGGGGTCAGACCTGGGCTATTGTGTAAAATATGACCCTCCCCTGATTCTGTTGTGCTAAAAAGTTCAAAAACATGTATTGGTTTAAATGCTGACAGACTTGGAAAGGGACACTAGTCCCAGAATCAATGGTTTAAGTCCTCTTAATCCCACCACTGCCACCATGTTGAAAGTTTTAAAGGCACTGGTTATTTCCCACTATTACAACCACAGTAAATTTGTGTAAAGGCAATGCATCGATCAGTACCTGTATTTGGATCTCATTGGTCAAGCTGAAGGCCAAAACGTTAACTCATAACCACTAGATAGGCATACTCCCACCATTGTTGGGACCGCTGTCAACATTTCTACAACACTATCCCTAATTATTACCTTAACTACAGTTCCCGTTTTACTCCTGTGAGACACACTTCTCTCCTCACATCACAACTGACAATTCACCATATGGATACCAGCAGCGGTTCAATGTTACTCTGACCCAAAGCCAATAATTTAAGGCAACATTGGGCTGTTCATTACCAAGGAAGATATCATAAAAATGAAACCTCTTTTGAGGTGTTCATACCACTAGGTAACAATGACAATCTTATTGTTAACAATTAAAATAATATTAATTTTTGAGGGATAATCAGATAGTAATCTTCCGTATGTAGATTATTTTTATCTAGATGCCCCTAAATCCCATGGATTATGGGAAGAAACTACTCCAGATTAACTTAACAGTCTGCTGATCCAAACGCCATATTTGTCACACCTAATTTACATATACATACATATCAAGTATTTTGAGATTGTTGTATATTTTGTCTTTGTACAGTATCCCCATGTCATTGCTGTTCAGACAATGAAGAAAAGCCATGCTAAAAGTAATAATGCCAAGAAATAACAACTCTGAGATCACGGAGTGTGGTTGCCAGGAGTGTATACACATCAATGATCACTATGTCCAGTGTGGTTACCAGGAGTGTATGTATACGCACCAATATTATCACTATATCCAGTGTGGTTGCCAGGAGTGTATACACATCAATAATCACTATATCCAGTGTGGTACCAGCTTTCAAACAGTCAAACAGCAGAACTCGTGATGCAGGCACACATTATCGTGACATAGACGTGCGTTGTCATGACGTAGAATGATCAGAGTATAAATTCCATATTTTTTGTTCAACTTGGCATGTGCATGGTATAATATAGTTTAATTTCTCATCTGTGTTGTATTATTTATAAAACTGATACCATAATTGATAAGCCAAGCAAATATTTGTGGTAAGAGCTTTGCTGAAATAAATCATTAAGATAAACTGATACAAATATGTTTATTGGATATATGCTTATTATTGTATAAGATAAGAATTGTGTAGTTTGTAATGTATATCAGCTATTATTTGTATATCAGCTGTGTTTACTTACATATCAGCTGTGTTTACTTATATATCAGCTGTGTTTACTTATATATCAGCTGTATTTACTTATATATCAGCTGTGTTTCTTGTATATCAGCTGTGTTTACGTACATATCAGCTGTGTTTACGTACATATCAGCTATTATTTGTACATCAGCTGTGTTTCCTTGTATATCAGCTATTACTTGTATATCAGCTGTTTCCTTGTATATCAGCTGTGTTTATTATATATCAGCTGTGTTTATTATATATCAGCTGAGTTTACTTATATATCAGCTGTGTTTCCTTATATCAGCTGTTTCCTTGTATATCAGCTGTGTTTACTTATATATCAGCTGTGTTTCCTTATATATCAGCTGTGTTTCCTTATATATCAGCTGTTTCCTTGTATATCAGCTGTGTTTATTATATATCAGCTGTGTTTACTTATATATCAGCTGTGTTTCCTTATATATCAGCTGTGTTTCCTTGTATATCAGCTGTGTTTCCTTGTATATCAGCTGTGTTTCCTTATATATCAGCTGTGTTTCCTTATATATCAGCTGTGTTTCCTTATATATCAGCTGTTTCCTTGTATATCAGCTGTGTTTATTATATATCAGCTGTGTTTACTTATATATCAGCTGTGTTTCCTTATATATCAGCTGTGTTTCCTTATATATCAGCTGTTTCCTTGTATATCAGCTGTGTTTATTATATATCAGCTGTGTTTACTTATATATCAGCTGTGTTTCCTTATATATCAGCTGTGTTTCCTTATATATCAGCTGTGTTTCCTTGTATATCAGCTGTGTTTATTATATATCAGCTGTGTTTACTTGCAGCTGAGATATTATTGCAGTCACTGTGTTATTGTATACTTATGAAAGTTTAGTTTACCGGTAATATCTATACACTTCAAATAATATATGGAATCTGCTGTATATGTTTATTTTCAATATTATTTGTTTACCTTTGTGTTTGTAAACACTAAATCAAAGACTTATTTTAGTGTTCAATGTATGTGGTAGTCCTTTGATACAGCTCAAAGTATAATTGAGTTCAGTTTCAATGAACAAGAGCCACAAATAATGAGATAAGTAACCTCTGTCCAATTAGTGTAAGTAATAAATCATACAGTAACATAGGGTTGTCGGTGGCTGAGTGGTTAGCTTGTACGCCTCTGCAGTCTGAGTTCGATTAAAATTTAACAAGGTCTGTATGTAAGAAGGGTGATGCTCAGTTTGACCCTGCTGAACAACACAGATTTCCCTGGGTATGCTGGTTTCTTCCTGCTTCTTCAACACTCGGGCGCTGCTCTTGTGGCGACATTCAACAAATTTGCAAATGTATTTGGACGAATAAAGATTATTACCGAGGTATTACCGTTATTATTATGAATCTGGTGATGTATGGGTGCAACCTGACCTACAATATAAACAGTGAGCACAAAATTCAAAGGACCTGACTCATGTTTAGTATAGATCTGGTTGTACCCACCCTCTGTGGTTTGTTACTTACACTAATAGAACAGATGTTACTAGTTGGACAATATAGTATAGATCTGGTTGTACCCACCCACTGTGGTTTATTAATTACACTAATAGGACAGATGTTACTAGTTGGACAATATAGTATAGATCTGGTTGTACCCACCCACTGTGGTTTGTTACTTACACTAATAGAACAGATGTTACTAGTTGGACAATATAGTATAGATCTGGTTGTACCCACCCACTGTGGTTTATTAATTACACTAATAGGACAGATGTTACTAGTTGGACAATATAGTATAGATCTGGTTGTACCCACCCACTGTGGTTTGTTACTTACACTAATAGGACAGATGTTACTAGTTGGACAATATAGTATATGTCTGGTTGTACCCACCCACTGTGGTTTGTTACTTACACTAATAGGACAGATGTTACTAGTTGGACAATATAGTATATGTCTGGTTGTACCCACCCACTGTGGTTTGTTACTTACACTAATAGGACAGATGTTACTAGTTGGACAATATAGTATATGTCTGGTTGTACCCACCCACTGTGGTTTGTTACTTACACTAATAGGACAGATGTTACTAGTTGGACAATATAGTATATGTCTGGTTGTACCCACCCACTGTGGTTTGTTACTTACACTAATAGGACAGATGTTACTAGTTGGACAATATAGTATATGTCTGGTTGTACCCACCCACTGTGGTTTGTTACTTACACTAATAGAACAGATGTTACTACTTGGACAATATAGTATCTGGTTGTACCCATCCACTGTGGTTTGTTACTTACACTAATAGAACAGATGTTACTACTTGGACAATATAGTATAGATCTGGTTGTACCCATCCACTGTGGTTTGTTACTTACACTAATAGAACAGATGTTACTACTTGGACAATATAGTATCTGGTTGTACCCATCCACTGTGGTTTGTTAATTACACTAATAGGACAGATGTTACTAGTTGGACAATATAGTATCTGGTTGTACCCATCCACTGTGGTTTATTAATTACACTAATAGGACAGATGTTACTAGTTGGACAATATAGTATAGATCTGGTTGTACCCATCCACTGTGGTTTGTTACTTACACTAATAGAACAGATGTTACTACTTGGACAATATAGTATCTGGTTGTACCCATCCACTGTGGTTTGTTACTTACACTAATAGAACAGATGTTACTACTTGGACAATATAGTATAGATCTGGTTGTACCCACCCACTGTGGTTTATTAATTACACTAATAGGACAGATGTTACTAGTTGGACAATATAGTATAGATCTGGTTGTACCCATCCACTGTGGTTTGTTACTTACACTAATAGAACAGATGTTACTACTTGGACAATATAGTATCTGGTTGTACCCATCCACTGTGGTTTGTTACTTACACTAATAGAACAGATGTTACTACTTGGACAATATAGTATAGATCTGGTTGTACCCACCCACTGTGGTTTATTAATTACACTAATAGAACAGATGTTACTACTTGGACAATATAGTATAGATCTGGTTGTACCCACCCACTGTGGTTTGTTACTTACACTAATAGAACAGATGTTACTAGTTGGACAATATAGTATAGATCTGGTTGTACCCACCCACTGTGGTTTGTTACTTACACTAATAGGACAGATGTTACTAGTTGGACAATATAGTATAGATCTGGTTGTACCCACCCACTGTGGTTTGTTAATTACACTAATAGTACAGATGTTACTACTTGGACAATATAGTATAGATCTGGTTGTACCCACCCACTGTGGTTTGTTAATTACACTAATAGGACAGATTATATCTAAGTTTGTTGACGTTTCTTGATTGAATGTGGCTCTTATCAAATATGTTTGGTCATTGTAGTTACAGGCATGTAGTTGGCTGCAACATAAATGCAACGACAAAACAATATGTGCAACGCTGATGACAAAACATTAATTTCTGAAAACGAGCTTTGTTATATTTATCCTACAGTGTTAGAGTTACTGTTATTTATTTTGTGATAACCATCATTAAAAATATAATTATTTAATGCATCAGATACCTTGAGCAGTACTGTGTACTTTAATTTTAAACCCATGGCACCAACACCAAAGTAAGAAGTATTCCTGGTTTTCATACAGGAAAAGCCCAGTAAACAGGATTTTGTAAACTTACTTTGCCCTATAATTTTTGTGTGCAGTTAACCTCCAAATGTTCACCAATAGCATACCCAACCAGTTACCCATGATTTCACACCAAACCAAAGTAAACATACTTTGCCTTCTGGTTACATACCCAACCAGTTACCCATGATTTCACACCAAACCAAAGTAAACAATACTTTGCCTTCTGGTTACATACCCAACCAGTTACCCATGATTTCACACCAAACAAAAGTAAACATACTTTGCCTTCTGGTTACATACCCAACCAGTTACCCATGATTTCACACCAAACCAAAGTAAACATACTTTGCCTTCTGGTTACATACCCAACCAGTTACCCATGATTTCACACCAAACCAAAGTAAACATACTTTGCCTTCTGGTTACATACCCAACCAGTTACCCATGATTTCACACCAAACCAAAGTAAACAATACTTTGCCTTCTGGTTACATACCCAACCAGTTACCCATAATTTCACACCGAACCAAAGTAAACATACTTTGCCTTCTGGTTACATACCCAACCAGTTACCCATGATTTCACACCAAACCAAAGTAAACATACTTTGCCTTCTGGTTACATACCCAACCAGTTACCCATGATTTCACACCAAACCAAAGTAAACATACTTTGCCTTCTGGTTACATACCCCAACAAATCCAAGTATTAAAACTGTTTCTAAATATCTAAACCGACCAAAACCAAATAAAAAACATTCTGTGTTCTCCACTTGATAATTAACATCAACTATAACATAATTTCATTGCCCCTCATTTCATACCCACTTGACACCCAATCATTCACTGCTTTCATACACAACTCATACATACCATGCCCTTTCATTTCATACCTACCTGAAACCCAATCATGCACTGCTTTCATACACAACTAATACCTACCATGCCCTCTCATTTCATACCTACCTGAAACCCAATCATTCACTGCTTTCATACACAACTCATACATGCCTTGCCCTTTCATTTCATACCTACCTGAAACCCAATCATTCACTGCTTTCATACACAACTCATACCAACCATGCCCTCATTTCATACCTACCTGAAACCCAATCATTCACTGCTTTCATACACAACTCGTACATACCTTGCCCTCTCATTTCATACCTACCTGAAACCCAATCATTCACTGCTTTCATACACAACTCATACATGCCTTGCCCTTTCATTTCATACCTACCTGAAACCCAATCATTCACTGCTTTCATACACAACTCATACCAACCATGCCCTCATTTCATACCTACCTGAAACCCAATCATTCACTGCTTTCATACACAACTCGTACATACCTTGCCCTCTCATTTCATACCTACCTGAAACCCAATCATTCACTGCTTTCATACACAACTCGTACATACCTTGCCCTTTCATACCCACTTGAAACCCAATTATTCACTGCTTTCATACACAAATCATACATACCTTGCCCTCTCATTTCATACCAATCATTCACTGCTTTCATACACAACTCGTACATGCCTTGCCCACTCATTTCATACCCACTTGACACCCACTGCTTTCATACACAACTCATACCTACCATGCCCTCTCATTTCATACCCACCTGAAACCCAATCATTCACTGCTTTCATACACAACTCATACATACCTTGCCCACTCATTTCATACCCACCTGAAACCCAATCATTCACTGCTTTCATACACAACTCGTACATACCTTGCCCACTCATTTCATACCCACCTGAAACCCAATCATTCACTGCTTTCATACACAACTCATACATACCTTGCCCACTCATTTCATACCCACCTGAAACCCAATCATTCACTGCTTTCATACACAACTCATACATACCTTGCCCACTCCTTTCATACCCACCTGAAACCCAATCATTCACTGCTTTCATACACAACTGATACATACCTTGCCCACTCATTTCATACCCACCTGAAACCCAATCATTCACTGCTTTCATACACAACTCGTACATGCCATGCCCTCTCATTTCATACCCAATTGACACCCGAGTAGCGTTTTCTGATTTCATATCCAACCAATACACAAGTAAACATACAATCATTTCAGGAAAAATCAGAAATATGCATTATTATAGTATGTTTCATGTTTTCTTAATCACAAAAACCATAAAAGATGTCTTTCAAAGCATACAAATACAATATAAAGATGAACTGAATTGATTGAAGAAATGAATCTCTTTATCTCAGGATCTATGTGATATTTGAAAAAGAAACTGAAAATCAATATTGCACCAACTATTTCAACTTTCATGCTAAAAAAATAAAATATATTAACCACCAATATATAAATGTATCGTACAACCAATGGATTTTTGTTCATATATCTATAAAATTGCTGCTAAATTATTCAAAGAAAGTTTACACCAACTAAAAAATAAAGTCGACTGGAAGACTTGTATTTAATGAATGTTTTCAATTGTTTTTCCCCCTACATTTCATTCATATACAGAGTTCTATTCCTAACTGTGCTGTGACTGGATGTGTACATGTACCAGATGTTCATAAACAGAACACTGTAATTCAATGATATGATCGGTAACTGTGCTGTGACTGGATGTGTACATGTACCAGATGTTCACAAACAGAACACTGTAATTCAATGACATGATCGGTAACCGTGCTGTGATTGGATGTGTACATGTACCAGATGTTCACAAACAGAACACTGTAATTCAATGACATGGTCAGTAACTGTGCTGTGATTGGATGTGTACGTGTACCAGATGTTCACAAACAGAACACTGTAATTCAATGACATGATCGGTAACTGTGCTGTGATTGGATGTGTACGTGTACCAGATGTTCACAAACAGAACACTGTAATTCAATGACATGATCGGTAACTGTGCTGTGATTGGATGTGTACGTGTACCAGATGTTCACAAACAGAACACTGTATTTCAATGACATGATCGGTAACTGTGCTGTGATTGGATGTGTACGTGTACCAGATGTTCACAAACAGAACACTGTATTTCAATGACATGATCGGTAACTGTGCTGTGATTGGATGTGTACATGTACCAGATGTTCACAAACAGAACACTGTAATTCAATGACATGATCGGTAACTGTGCTGTGATTGGATGTGTACGTGTACCAGATGTTCACAAACACAACACTGTAATTCAATGACATAGTCAGTAACTTCTGAGTAGTTTTCATCATTTGTGTTTCCAAGTAAAACATTACTTACATATTACCATTCACTGTCACTTGTGCTAAAAACCAGCAGCCACTGGCAAAATTTCTACTGTATAATGGCTGTGATACTGTCGTCTAATTTATAAGAAATACCAGATATAAACTGAATACTTTCTGAAAGGGCAAACTTTTATTTTGTTATTCCTTCCTGCCTTGTTGCAATTTTGTGCTACCACACATGACATTGTATATCCATTAGTTACTACATCAATAACATTTTGTGCTACCACACATGACATTGTATATCCATTAGTTACTACATCAATAACATTTTGTGCTACCACACATGACATTGTATATCCATTAGTTACTACATCAATAACATTTTGTGCTACCATACATGACATTGTATATCCATTAGTTACTACATCAATAACATTTTGTGTTGTTTCAAGCAATATGAACCCATCTTGCCAGCCATACAAATTTCAACATAGTCACGACCTAGCCATTAGCATGGACCGTATATACGCAAGTTGAAAACTTGCAAATTTCCTGTTACAACGTTTATTCAATCTAAATACGAACTGTATGTGCTGTACAATACATGATAAGAAATCTGCCTAAAAAATTTAGTCAAAACATGATTTGTTAGCTTGTATGCAATGAAAACTTCCATGTAATCATTACATGATGTCGACATGGCCTTAATATAATCATATGCGTATGCAAGAACGAGGCTCTTCAGTAAGCGATTATGGCATGACTTACCACCAAGTTTCAAAACTACAGATTTTCAATGAACATGAAAGAGTGAAGAGATCGTATGAATTGATCTAGGTGAATTCTCCTGCAAGATTGCCCACAGATGCAGTCTGATTTTTCATGGTATTGAATGACCAACATGCTATGAGATCAATATTCAAATTAGGATAGGTCAAACCGTACAAAAACTAATAACTAATAAAAACACAAATAACTAACTGTAACTAAAAGCTACCAAAAAATATTTTCAGGACAGATGCGCTTTGGTATCACAAAATAATTAATGTATTTACCAAATTATATTGAATTTGAAGCATGCACTCTTAGGATATAGACTAATTACCCAACACCATTAATTGCATAAATAGCTCATTAATATTCATGGTCATTTACCAAAAACTTATCAGTTCTAGCCATAACTCGAAAGAATATGTTCACCAAATTTTGTTTGAATTGAGACAGCCATTTTTGAGAAAATGATGATATAGACATACACACATACACAGATACTTTTCATCCCTACTATGTAACCTTCATGTTATTTTATTCATATAGTATGAGAGTACAGAATCACAGCAGTTTATACGGTGGGAGTTTTACCAGTGGCTACCAGTCATTAAACAAGTGACAGTGTAGGGTAAAATATGAGCAACCTTTTTATTTGGAAACAAAAATGACGAAAAATACTTGCAGTTGCAGACACTTTAATAATCTTTAGTTTATTGTTTATTCTGTATTTCATCATTTTCCTTTAAATTTACTTCACCATTTTCTGACTGTTTGTTTTTATCAACATTGTTTTCATCTGCCTTTGGCTGTTCCTTTTGTTCATCCTCCTCCTCCTTGTCATGTAATGCCTCCAACTCCTTTCTATGCTTGGCTACAGACCTTTCCACATGGCCTATGACACTAAATGGATCAATATTGACATTTGAAACCTGCAAAAAATATGAAAATTACAATGAATTTATTACATGGTGTCTATCTTGGACTGTACATATGATGAAATGTGTAAGTAGGCGTAGAATCCTATTTTATATGCCTGTTACAACTTCTCATCAAAACACAAAAATGATATAATTCTCAGTACCTTGAAATTTAAGGAAACAAAACTCCTATGAAATTTTTAAATTAATTTTCATCTTGTGTCTGTATCAGCATTACATTAAGTTTATTCACATCCTAAATCTCCAGTGTGATTCTTGTACCACTGCATTTCCATATTCATAATTAATACAGATGTCAGAATATCTTAAAACAAAGACAGTACAACATAGTTACTTAGGAATGGTAAATTGGAAATGAATGCAATATTTTCATCTGTCTACTACGGAGTAGTCAGTTCAGAGAGAAACATTAATCCTGATCTGTAGTAGCCAGTTCAGAGAGAAACATTAATCCTGATCTGTAGTAGCCAGTTCAGAGAGAAACATTAATCCTGGTCTGTAGTAGCCAGTTCAGAGAGAAACATTAATCCTGATCTGTAGTAGCCAGTTCAGAGAGAAACATTAATCCTGGTCTGTAGTAGCCAGTTCAGAGAGAAACATTAATCCTGATCTGTAGTAGCCAGTTCAGAGAGAAACATTAATCCTGGTCTGTAGTCTGTAGTAGACGGATCAAAATGTCATATTCGTTTCCAATTTACCGTTCCCAAAGTAACTATATTGTACTGTCCTTTGATTCTTGGAACCATGAACAATATATTGTCCTTCCTAAAACAAGTAGAGATGGAATAACTTACTGCAAATAATTCCATAGCACTGATATCATTGCGTGGACTGTTAGCTTGACCTCTACTAATGATTCTGACGATGGCTGGGATATCATCATAGTCTGGACTAACATACGGCTCCTGTGAATACAGATACAGTCAACTGTT
>NC_135549.1:735000-740000 GCF_964340395.1 Glandiceps talaboti | reverse complement strand
CTGTTCACAATATTGAACAAGAATTTCATTGAGCAGGTGTTGAGGTCAGGCTGAAACATGTATTAACAATGGAAGATATTGTCTAGCTTCGACTGCAGTACAAAAATAGTATCTCCGGATGCAAAGTATTCATATGTGCTGCCGTTTATTATAATTTGAAAGCTTGACTTACAATAAAAGTAATTGATATATCAAACGTCAGGAGCAAACATTACAGATAAGCACTTGTGTGATACAATGCATGCATAATGTATGTGGTGGCTTAAATGGACTACTAGTACTTTGAACGCTGTCCTCTTTATCGCTCTATATCTTTTTTTAAAGTTGGATTCCTTGCGTTGTTTTGTGTGAGGAAGGGTGTCTAAATGTCACAGTTCAAAGGTTTAAATATATATACTCAAGGTTGTCCTAATTTTGTTAAGGTCTTTCAATACTTGTTCGATGTTCCAGGGCGTCAACTCAGGTAGAACGCGTCAAATAGAAATAAGCGGTCAGTACAGAATATGGACTAATAATAAACCGGTGACAGGGAACGTAAAACGATGCGGGTACATTATAACCACAGATACAATATGTGCTTTTACCTACGCACTTTCCATAAGGGTAACGCCTTTATGTGAACACGGCGAAAAAAATTGGGATTCCATGATATAACAACATTTTGTCTCCTTTCTCGTTACTAAGTTTTGAGATTGGTAGACCTCAAGTTACCTTTAAATGTTAATATCGGTGTAAGTTTTCCGAATATCTCACTTTGATCTTATGCATCCCAGCTAATTATATGAACTTCTACAGACTAAGAACTGAATATTGGATAGGTACAGTAGGTATTCAGTATTTCAATTTGAACAAATTACATGTGTTCAGTTGCATTCCATTTGAAATATTATTTTCACACAGGAAATAAATAAATAAATAAACAAGTAAATAAATAAATAGTGGCGGCCATATCAGTAAAACAGTGACGAGTGGCCTAGGGTTACGCTAATCACGTGGCAATCAATTCACGCGAATTTGGCATGCAAGGGTATTGTAAAAGTTTTAGTGACGTGGTTTATTGAGGAGAGGGTGTGCGTGTTGACAAGTTATGCATCAGGCTCACTGCTATAAATGGTATGTAACACATCAAATTGCAGCATGTACTATTTATTTATGTAGTCTACATCACATATGACATTGACAAATATTGATGCTAATAATCATATATCTAAATTCCTATAACAGACATTAGCGCAATGCAGTATTAACAAGTACATACAGTGATGCTGAGTATTTGGCTTATATATATATATATATATATATATATATATATATATATATATATATATATATATATATATATATATATATATATATATATATATATATATATATATATATATATATATATATATATATATATGTATGTATGACTTGTGGCATGCACCAAACAAAATACTACTGTGTATTAGACAAAAGTACAACCATAATAACACCCATGCCATCAATTTCTTATATATATGAAAGTAGTGCTATAGTAACGCCTGGCTTTGTTTGGCATTCGGGCTTAATACCGATAAACCAACGATGGCAACTATAGTCAAAGATCCACCGCACTTGGTAGAGACAGCTGCCATTTCATTTACCAGTCACACCCATTATTGAAAACATAAAACTATTATTGATACATAAAAATATGTGACACTCACCGCGAATGGACTGTGGCGTATAGTGGTGGATATAATGGCGATGATACAATGACCAGCTGTAGGGAAGTGGAAAGCGTATGTCTTCCGAAACGCCTGAATATGTTCGACAAACCACACTGTAATAGTTCGGCTCTTTAACTCTGCTGTACGGACATGCGTACGCCAAAGAATTTTGCAGCCTGTGGTTCGATTTCGGGCTGTGTGCAAAACTGCGAGTCAGTGTAGTGTTATTGAGGTCATTTCACTTCTGTACAGGTAGTTGGGATGTCCCTTTGTCTTCTATAGTCATTAAAATGAAGACACTGTATTGTGAATAGTTAGACACGTTAGAAAGTCCTTACGTCTTGTTACGTCATTTTGTCTTTCGTTTGAAGTTATTGATGGCTCCACACCAGCATACCTTTGTCTCCATGGTTACATGTTCTAATTTTTTAACGCAGTCGTTCTATTTTTTTAACACAGACAAAACAAAGCAACACACACACATGGATATAAACTACGAAACTAGTCTCAGGTTTAAGAGGAAGACCTATGGACGAATGACGGTGTGGCTAAATTGGTGACAATACAGGGGTTCCCACAGTCACCGTCACACATGCTTATTGCCTCTCCAAAACCATTCGAAAGTTAGGTAGTGTATATGTGAATACACCGAGATGTCTTATTCACTACTGATCTGACGTACAACTACAGAGACCATACGTTCGTATTCACAAATATATACATTATTACATACGTATGTGTATAGAAAAATTGCAAAGTTAAAGTAGTTTTTTTCTTCAAATTACAACATGTCTTATGGGTCGGTCAAACAACTGCGAATCCATGACCAGAAGAAGAAGAAGTATAAGATAAAATAGAACTTATATAGCAAAAACGCAAACTCAAACACATGATACACACACGCAGAGTACCGTATACAGTATTATTCATGCAGATACTATACTGGTAAATTATCATATCAGAGATGCATACATTAAACTAGAGAATGTAACCCCGGAGTACTATTCTGGGACATCTTGGCTACAACATGCGGGTATTTCATGTCAACAGTTTGCTGACACGGATAGAATCTTTACAACCATGCATAAACATTTACAAAATACATCGTTGACAGAACTAACTGAACTATTGACAGCCGGTTCAGTGTGTTTGCTAGTATAGTTCAATGAGTGTGTCATTGACATTGGGGAACGAGCAGAATTTTGTACGGCAGGGACCTGAGGTGGTAAAAATGCACAGTCCCCCTTTCGCTGCCTCAAAATATGTCATGCCCCCTAAATGAACCCAGGAATACGCTACATTAAAATAACAGTTTCAATCGACTTCAGCATCCGTACATAATAAGACATTTCTTTAAAAATAGATAAGGGCTTTGCAAGGAGAAATCTCACATAAGTTGTAACCTTGTCAGTATAATTACTCCAAGCTGTAACCTATACCTGAAGACACTTAGCATGGCTGTCCTCCAATCTTGATTTGGGGAGAAACAACATCCCCATGATCGCTGGTGCAGGGGTGGGAGTGTGGGAGGATGTGTCCCCCTCCCATAGTGAGCACTTTATTGAAACTATATAAAGGACACGAGATACAAAATTCAAACCATACATATTATTACTTAAAGCATCTTGTCAGGCTGGCCTGAGTGTACCATACATCTCCAGAATGCGGGGGGGGGGGAATACTGTGTAATTGCACATATAAAATATGTGTAGCCAGGGGTGGGGCATGACAAAAGTTGGAAAGCTTAAACGCCCACATAATACAATATCTATATGCTGTAGTTTTTAAGATAGCGAGTTCATTTACAAAGGCACATGCATACAGACGGACAGACTAAAGCATGCCATTAGCTCCCCTTACGAGAGGTAAGTAGATTATGTTCAAGGAAAAGAATGCGTAGGGAGATCGATGAATTGTATCCCGAATATAGCATATTGAGATTTAGATCCAGTCTAAGACTAAGAGTAGTATGGCATCACCTCACTCCGCACCCCACCCCAATATAAAGATTTTGATGAGGATGTAGACCTGAATCACAACTCTCCATAAGATGTTGAGTAGGGATGTGCATTTCGAATGGTTTATTTTTCACTCAGTATATAAATGTCACTGAACATCGTTTCATTTTCATTTTCATCTTTTTTTATTATTTCCTTGGATATCAAATATTGGTATGACAAGTTTCGAGTTATCCGCGATCGAGTATTGCGCCACCAACGGCTAATAGTAATACGCCGCCCCACTTTCGAGTGTAATGACATTGGATTGTTTTGGGTCTGTGTTTGGCGTAAAAATGTTGTGAACGTTTTAATTTAGCTTGCAACCCCAGTTTAAAGTGGCTTGCATCCCAGTTTAAATGTGTGAACAGTATTTTCATGACAGAGAGACCCCTGACGCCAATCGCATGTCACTCACACATATCTTCACACGCGTTTAGGTTTTGCGAAATAGTGTATTAAAAGTACATGTACATATAATTCCCAAAATTTAGCGATGTGTTGTACCCAATGAAAACTTTCTTGCTACATTCATAATTTATGCATAAAATACATTGTCGACAGAAATTTAAAAGGAAAAAATCGCAAAATAGGAATATTCTCCATTTGACGTCCACATATTTAATGTATGTTAATAGAAATCAATACACAGTCGTTTGTGAGCTAATATTCCATTGGGGAAAAGAGAATGCAAGCTCAAGCACCGGTGACGGTAGTTTTTTTTTGAATATTCGTAAATACCATAACGTCATAACATATATTATGATCATCCTAGAATAGAATTATACTATCATCCTGGAATTGTATTAGCTCACAAGTGGCTGTGGTGTGTTCACATATTGGTCATTTCAGTAAACTAATAAAGTATTCGTAATACTACGTATTTCAACAAAAGTGTACAACTTGCAAACGTCGTGAGAAGAAGTTGGCCTATAGTGCTGCTCTGCAATACCAGTTTGCCGCTGGCAAGGAATCCCTGACTCAAGTAGCTCAAGCTGGCCTCTGTACGTCGTTGATGTTGAACAGCGCCCCCTACCAGATATTATCACTCCTTCACGAAACAGTCAGTCGTGGATTATGAATTCACTCAAGACTAAGTCGTCGTTGAACGATTAAAAGGAAAACAACAATATAAGAAATATTACGTGCCCCTATGCCTATACTCTGCAACAAATCAATCCGAAAATGACAAATAATAATTTATTCATTATTTTGGCGCCACGGTTCATTTACAACGAGGGTGTTTAATTCTAACTTCAATAAAGCTTACAGCATTCGCACCATCAAACCCACAAATATAACATAACACAAA
>NC_135549.1:10000-50000 GCF_964340395.1 Glandiceps talaboti | reverse complement strand
TCCAACATGCATCAAGTGTCCTGTCACCGTACCCTAGTAGAATCTACCCTTTCATTAATGCTGTTTGGTATTTGTCCCATAAAATCACTCACAATTAAAAAGGTCAACATGTCTTTCTATCATTTCACAATATACAGACAAAACAAGCATAGAAAGCGCAGAGACTCGAAAATTCCCCTTGTATTTTCACAAATGTTTATTTTTGTTTACTTTTTTTTTTACTATTTGTTTGCAAATATTTATTTTTCATGTTTACTTTTTACTTTTTTATTTTCAAAAATATTTTAACCTACAAGATGTTATGTACTAAAGTAACATGTCGGCAACCTGAGGACAAAACTCGATTAGTTGTTTCGTCAACTATTTTTGCCCTCATTAAAATAAAGTATTATTAACAACCCTGCTGTAGGTCGACGAAACGGGTCTCTTTTTACTGGTTCTCAAACGGTCGACGGTACACTGTATGGTCCTTTCACAGTTTTTTTAAAGTAAACAAAAGTAAAATGTAAACAGAAAATGACCGTCTATTAGTAAGCAAATAGTAAAAGAAAGTAAAAAATAAACAATCTAAATATTTGTAAACAAATACAAAGGTCTTTTTCGAGCGCCTTTGCTAAAAGTAACAACGTATTAAGTGACATAGTCTCACACAATATTTCTTTCTTTGTCTTTCTTTCGTTCATTCATTAATTGTTTCTTTCTTGGAAATCCACATAGGTGACTAACACACATAAACACGGAACCCACTGATTTGTCTTCATAAAATGTATATGTATAATGTATTCATACTTGTCAGGTATATGGAATATTACTTAGAAACCAGTGAAGCCCGAACAGTGATTGGTTATGTGAAAGATGAATCTGGTATTGGATTTGATCTTGCCTGGAACTTTGTTATTGATAATTTCGACGATCTTCATCAAAGGTGAGGTAACTTTAATAGCTGACACATGTTTCTGGACAGTAAAACAGTATAAATCGCGTATTAGCTTGACCTGGATTGGCTTTACTGCACGATGTTTGCAGGAAAGAGGTTATAAAGGTAACTTTCTTTGTATGTTCAGCTATTCAAAGCCCCATCACGCAGCGAAATATTACTCCAGATGTTAGACTTAAATATTCATAAAGTACATACACAGGTAAGGGTAGGGCAATCGAAGACATGTTGTCATTCCTCGAACAGCAAAGGGCGGACAGTGTGTTGAGCTAAGTGGCATTATAGAAATGTATAGTATTTAGTAATCCGTCAAGGATGCCAAACATAAGAGAACATGTCCCAAATGTCATCTCCTTAGTTGCCCCACCCACCCGCATTTCTAGGAAGAGAGTGAATACTTCGCTCAGAATGAGGGGCTGGACATTTTTAAACGACTGGTGGTGGTGGTGGGGGTGGGGGTGGGGGTGGATTTGAACATGGATTTTGTCAAACTGGTCCCCCAGCTCCGATGATCAAAGCCAAAGTGACACCCCAGCAAAGTCTACATTTTCAACCCCCCCCCCCCCCCACACACACACCTGTATATTTTAGTATCATTTTATAGGTCTTTCGCAAGTTCAATCGCCAGTTAAAACTGCCGTCAATATATACCCAGTGGTGAATTTAATGAAAGTGAAAGCTAACCCTAACTGTAACCTAATACACAACTAGCCATGCTTAAATACAATATACCACAATACTAAATGTTTTAATATCTTATTTGAGAAATAGTGAACATGCCAGAGTAGAAAACGCGGATGGGGGAGAGTGCGGGTACGGTACAGGAGGTATCCCATCCCGCCGTAGAAGAAAATTTTGACAAATTACAATTGTTCAGGAGCCATTTCACGGCACCAAAGTGACACTTGTCATTTTCCCACGTGACACCCCCCCCCCCCACTTCAAGTGGTTCTTTTTCTAAAATGACCTTCCCACTTCAAGTGGTTACTTTCAAATTGAACTCCCTCCCCACTAAACTACCACACCTAGTCAGTTAAAAACGCCCGGTCCCTAATCCTTCAAAATGCTCGCATCCCAACCTTATAACAAAAATAGGCAATATTCTTGAGCAGAGTGATAAGGCTTTAGATACTATATAATTGATGCCCTACTATACTACTGAACGTTTCATCTTAAAACCAAATCCAAAAGATCTCTCCCACTATCATGTAAGTTTTCAAAAATAACACAAGGTGCTGTATATAATTCTATATAAAATTGGGGTCATGAGAATGTTGTTACAACAGTAATTGAATAGTGTCCTCGATACATGTATCTAATGATGCTGTACGTGGATTTTCTTAACAGGTTTGGTGACTCTACATACGACACTGTGTGGTCCTTTGCTAACACAATGAACACAGAAAAAGACAAAATGAAGGTAGGCTGGCTTCATATTAAACTATTCATGGGGAGGGTCATATTAAGAGAGAGAGAGAGAGAGAGAGAGAGAGAGAGAGAGAGAGAGAGAGAGAGAGAGAGAGAGAGAGAGAGAGAGAGAGAGAGAGAGAGAGAGAGAGAGAGAGAGAGAGAGAGAGAGAGAGAGAGAGGAGGAGGAGGAGGAGAGAGAGAGAGAGGAGAGAGAGAGAGGGAGAGAGAGAGAGAGAGAGAGAGAGAGAGAGAGAGAGAGAGAGAGAGAGAGAGGGGGGGGGAGAGATTTCATCATTCTGATCATATGAAACTAGAAACAGAGAGATGGGCACTCACATATCAATATACAGATCGGGAGTTACAGGGATACAATGAGTAAGGTGTGAACTTGGTTTTGCTTTCGGTGATGATCGACGTGATCTCATTCTAATGACGATTTCCTTTTGTCTGAGGTGCATCTTACTATATGTTTGCTTAATGCACTTTACTGAACTTAAGATGGTTGTCATCCAAGCATGTATATATTAATTGTCTTATCTTGTCTTTAGATGGAGAATTTCGGAAAGACATACCACAATATGCCTGGAACAGCAGCTAATAATTATTATGAATCCCTACAGAGGATACAAGGGAATATTGAATGGATTGAACGAAACGGTGATGAAATTAAAACTTGGCTGATAGAAGTCATTGGCAAGACTACGACATAAAAACCAAGCAGAAAACAATACATAGCATACGAAGATACATTTGTAATAAGCTTATTTTGTAAAGATGACAACTGGTGTAGAAACTTGGTAATAAGTAGACTGTCAAACATGATAGTCTTTTAAGGCGCTCCACACGTTCACCTTACCTTGGGTAAGAAGGACGTGTGGAGCGCCTCCGCTCCAGCGACTGTATATTACAGTGAAGGCTGTACACAGGCTGTAATGGCTGAACATAAAGGAAATATATGACAATATCTGTCATCACATACTATGACGTGGAAATCATATTATACAAGGGAACGGTCAGTTTCTCCAGTCGGGGGTAAGGGGTTGGGGTGTGTTGGGTTGGTGGATTTTTCCATCAGGCCGAAGAAAAATCACTGACCGCCCCCCTCCCATCTATAAAACCGAAAACATGCTGACCCACATGATGGCCCCCTCCCATACGTGACAGGCATTTTATCGGGACTTAGAGTGCACTGCTTGTGTCTCGCAAATAAGTTTATAAGAGAGCAATTAGCGACTACACTAATAACATAGACGAATGACAATGAGAATCAACCTTTTAATATTAATAAATTGGCTAAAATATATTCTAAGGAGTTTAATGACAGTAAAGGGTAGGGAAAAGCTTGAGATGGGGAGGGGGTCCTATGGGGTCTCTCTCCCGAGAACTTGTAGAAGCTGTTTTTTACACTTAACGCCTATTTTTAGGTTACTCAGACGATTTCGGCCAAGTACAGGTACGCATGCCTGAGTTGACACTTTTGAACAGGAAAAGGTAGGGGGAAGAGCTTTTGAGGAGAAGATATGTCCACTCTCATGTAGGTCCCAGGGGGTCTCCCGCTAGAACCTCTGGGGTTTTTGTACTCCAAGTTCAGGTTATTCAGACCCTTTCAGGCAATAATTTCAAGGCTTTACAAGCAGTGTCAAAATGTAAAAAGCAACTACACAGGGTTGTAGTATTAAAAAAAACCAGCTTAACTATTAGCATCTTGACAGTAAGAGGTAAGGGAAAGAGTTTGAGACTGGGATATGTCCACCTCTTGTGGAGGGATCCTTGGGGGTCTCGCCTATAGGCACTGGAGTTTGTTACTCTTAAATCCATGTTAGGCTATTCAGGGCTTTTCAGACAATAATGTCCAAGCTTTGCAAGACTAAGTACCATCAAGTATCAGAAACTATAGTGTTGAAGTATGTAAATTACATCATTATCATAATAGACTAGTAAGGGTCAACATATGTAGTGGTACGGTTGTGTCATTGGTAGGGAGAGAGTTGGATAATTTCTTTACTTATATGTAAGAGTCTTTTAAGGCAATTTTTAGACTATCCTGGCAATAACTTCACATCTTTAAAAGACAGTGTCATCTGAAATAAGCAATCAATTAAGAATACCATTATGACAGTGAAAGGTTATTATTGTTTGACTGCATGAGTGACCTATGGGGTGAGGGAGTCCCCCGGGGAGTCCTAGGGGGTCCTCCTAGCAGATCTGGAGGGCTTTTGGCTCTGCTAAGGCAATGTTTAGGTTATCCATTTCCTTTAAGGTAACATTTCACAGCTTTGCAAAGGTAAAATTAATGTAATGTTACAGCTCGGACGCTAACTGGCCCATTGTTATCTGTCATACGAAACTCATTTAAAATTTGCTATAAAGTGGCACTACTATTGCAGATATAGTAAGTCACTGGTATGTTAGAGAACCTTAGGTACTCATACCTATTATATCGGCATGATAGAAACTGGAATCTGATGAGATGTGAAAGTATACGATGTGTATTAATATCTTTATATTGAAGAGTAGAACAATTTAGATTAATTTCTTTTGTAAACTATCTATGAAGATTACCACTACGAAACTTTCAATTTTAGCCCAAAGGTTCAATATTTATTTGATGCATTAGCCATTGATTGTGAAACAACCGAGTATTTATACGACATGTTATGTAACTAGTGTGGTAGATAACACAAGTATATGTATATCTATACATATGTTTGAACGTCTTTTCAGGTGAAATCATATTTAAAAAATATAGATAAGAAGCAAGTACAGATACCGCAGTTCAGTCAAGGTCATGCCATTGAAGAAATGGGGTTTTCCCTCCATCAAAATCCAAAACACAATGACCCCCCACCCCCAAAAATCAAAACAGGATGACCCCTACTGCAAATTACAAAACGGTGACCCAACTACCAATCCACCACTCCCCCCCCCACACACACAGGCAGAAGAAACTGACCGGTCCCTAACTGTACACATATATTTTTAATTACTACAACTACTCACAGTTATGACCATAGGCACTCAAATCAATTTGTATGATATTTTTTGTAAATTGTAAAGTAAATAATTTATTTACTTCACATTTTTTCTAAATCTTACAAATTGATTCGAGAACCTATTGTTACGACGAATCCTTTGGTGGTCGAAATCGTTTTCCAAAGTATCAAATGAAGATTAATTTGCTTGTTTCAATTTATATTAAATTATTTAATGGTTATATTTTGATCAATGATTCCATTTTGTAATCTTGTCTATTTTCGGTTTTCTTTGGGTAACCTGAAAGATCTAGTCGTTTCCACTTACGTAATATGCTTGATGTATAATCTGGTCGCACAGACAAGTCTCAAATTGAGCCTCAGATTCAGCCTAATGCAGTCTCATATATAGACTCTCTCAACAGTCCTCGGAGCTTGTGATTGTGATTAGTTAGTGCGACACTCGAAGCCCAAACACGGAGCGTCGTACTAACACCTCAACGATAGGTTAACCCTATGTGATCGATGAGGGCATACAGTACAGGGATATTCAAGTACAATTGCATATATGCATCCATATAATATGCGAATTAGCTCCGAGGACTGTTGAGAGAGTCTATCTCATATACGGACAATTACGATGGCACTCGACGAAAGCCGTTCAACAAGAAATGATAAAATAGAGACGACAGGAAATGGCCGAATTTCTCACCCACCATAAAATGTTATTCCATAGGGTTTTACATACTTAAGATTAAAATCTTTCTGAACGGCCTTCTTACTGGTACATCATTGCAATAGTATATCAGGCGGCTGAATCTGAGACTGATTCTGCGACCGCATTTATATATAGTACGTAAATAAGATAGTAATGTTTACTTACGATAACATACTCTTATGTGTTTTATGGGACAGACTGGTAGTATAATTTCGACCGATGTCATTACATCATCTGATTTGGTCCTTATACAATAAATCAATATTCTGTAAATACATTAAGAAAGTAGCAGTGTTTGTGTTTGTTACATTATACTTAAGGTCACAATTTCATCAAAATGAATGCACCAACATTGTGTTTGGTTGAGAAAGAGAGAGAGAGAGAGAGAGAGAGAGAGAGAGAGAGAGAGAGAGAGAGAGAGAGAGAGAGAGAGAGAGAGAGAGAGAGAGAGAGAGAGAGAGAGAGAGAGAGAGAGAGAGAGAGAGAGAGAGAGAGAGAGTTAAATTGTGACTACGTACTTGTACGTCTTTTAGTTACCTTTAATCATGTCATTCTAATTATGTTCACTAACTTGTGGACTTACATGTAAGCGACCAAATATATCGTGTTACCTTTTTACCTTTCGTAGGGAAGGTTTTGACAACTAAATTTCATTGGGACTTGAAAAATCACAGATATAGAGCTAAATATTTTGTATAAATCATGAAATTGCACGACTATACCCTTACGGAAGGCATTCTGTTTAAATCTTGTTTCCAAAATATGATATTTTTGTATGACATATAGGTGACACTGTCAATATGGTTACAATTTTTAAATCGGGTCAGGTCAGCAACTATTTGTAAATTGATAATATGATACACATATGAGTGATTGGGGTTTGGTTGATAGGCTGTCAGACATTATATTTATTTGTGTATTTTGCGTACAACGTATTTACGGAACAAAATCAATAATCAAAGATAAAGTGATTCGATGGCTTGTTGCTTCAAATTAGTGATGCTGGAACAACATTTTTGACAACTAACTTTCTTTAGGACTTGAAAAATCACAGATATAGAGCTAAATATTTTGTATAAATCATGAAATTGCAAGACTATACCCTTACGGAAGGCATTCAGTTTAAATCTGGTTTCCAAAATATGATATTTTCGTACGACATATAGGTGACACTGTCAATATGATTACAATTTTTAAATCGGGTTAGGTCAGCAACTATTTGTAAATTGATAATATGATACACATATGAGTGATTGGGTTTTGATTGATGAGGCCAGATGAGGAGGCTGTCAGACATTATATTTATTTGTGTATTTTGCGTACAACGTATTTACGGAACAAAATCAATAATCAAAGATAAAGTGATTCGATGGCTTGTTGCTTCAAATTAGTGATGCTGGAAAAAATATAGTGTTAAGTGAGGTCAGTAGTTTCACCGTATGGTTGTCCGTCCATTTTTAATAGTGAACAGTCGGACGAGCACAGTATGATACTTCAGTAGCTTTAAAATACAGTGCACAGTTCAGGACCGGTTGAACTCAAATAGAACACAGCTTCAAATACAACAATCTATGGTTTCCAAATCTACAAGATACATCGAAAGCCAACTCTGAAATCTAGCTTTAAATAGCTTTATTGAACTGAATACCGTGAAGTCTTTCAAAATCCGTTTACATCACAGAGTTTTCATTAATCAATAATGCAAATTATGCAATGATCTGACAAATTCTGGTAAAGTACCCCTACTAACATATTATCTTCGATATGACAGTTCGAAGTTAGAGAATAAGTCATCGTTAGAATTAGCCAAAGCCAAGATCAACGAACGTTTCAAGAAATATGATAACACCAACTTGAATTGACTGTTTGCCTAGATCATACAAATGACTGATGATTAGTTAGTTTACACACACCTCTAGAGTACTTAGTAGATTTAGGGACAGTTTAATAGAAAACTTCAGTACTAAGTAATGCTTATGGAAGTAGCTGTCGTAAATGATAGATATCGGCTCATAGGGTGCATGCCTGGGGTTACATGATGTTGTGCGAACATGTTAGCGTACCCAATACACATGATACACCATACGCCAGGCTGTCGGCAAATTAACGATGTACATTTAAGGCGTTCCTAATCTACACTGCTCTGATTATGATTGGTTGAATGACAATCCTTATGCAAACATTCCCCATCTGATTGTTATCATCAATTCGAGATCGTTGCAACTTATACAATACACACCGTATTGTAAAGGTTGGGTGGAACCATGGATCCGTCTTCAAAATACAGGTCTAATGGACGCTTGGTAGAAGATTCCCAAAGTGAAAAGAAAGGTTGCTTTGTGTCGACATCGGTCGCAGTCGCTATCGTCGTTGTGCTTGGTCTGATGATAACCGGTGCTGTTCTCATTACGTATTTTGCAGCACCTTCAGAGTGCAATGAGGCAGAACCATTACCGACACAAGACCCCTATGACGGTCTACCTCAACCTGTAGCGGAAGATGACGATTATGAAACATTTGCGGGTCGCATCCCGGACACGTTAACACCAGTGAACTATAACATAAAAATAACTCCTTATTTTGACGAGGAAGATGGCGCTGACAGGTTTTCATTCGACGGGGAGTTGGAGTTTGAAATGAAGTGTGCAAAAACAACCAGAGAAATTAAGTTGCATTTTTATAACATGACCATCCACGGTGATACTGTTACAATTGACAAGGTTGGTGGTTCACAAGTTGCAATTGCTAGCAAGAAGATACAAGAAAAGTACGACTTCTACATCATAGAAACCGCAGAAGATTTAACCCAAGGTGATACTTATATTATTAAAATGACGTACAAAGGGAACTTGTTACAACCTACTACAGCTGGATTGTATTTGAGTACCTATACGATGGCTGATGGCGTACAAAGGTGAGTCAAATGAATTTCATTTGTTTACATTGTGTATGTATGTATGTATGTATGTATGTATGTATGTATGTATGTATGTATGTATGTATGTATTTCGTAATTGGAAAGCAAAGTGTACACCATCCAATCCGTGTGGATTCCAGAAGTAAACGAAGTATAAGGGATTAGTTATGTAAGCTTTACAGTGCATGGCAGTTTGAAATATAGTAAGTTGCAAGTTGAACACACACAGAGACAGACTCACACACACACACACACGCGCGCGCGCGCAAACACACAGACTCACAAAGACACAGACACACTCACATACACATACCTAAACAGTGCGTTATAAGAAGGCATAGCTGACAGCACCGCATACACACTCACATACACATACACATACACATACACATACACATACACATACACACACCTAAACAATGGATGATAAGAATGCATCGCTTACAGCCGCCACATACACACTCATATACACATACACACACACCTAAACAGTGGGTTATAAGAATACACCGCTTACAGCACCACATACAGCACCACATTCACACTCACATACACATACACACACCTTTAGCTAAACAGTGGGTTATGAGAATGCATCGCTGACAGCACCACATGCAATTGCACCGTAATCATAGATATAGTGTCGACAGGAAAAAAGGACACAGTTCTACAATTTGTGTAATAAAACACAACTTGAAGAATACATCCATTATTACTTTCATACAGAACACCACTGCACTCTTGCTTCCTTTCACTAGTCGACCGATTCGATTTACATATCAGTCGAGTAGACTAATATATTGGCATCTTTACTTGATCATCGCGGTGTTTGCAGTTTTGATGGTACATGTACAAAAAATAGACAAATGTGCCATATGTTTCATTACCCACACATCTAAAACAAGCCTCTTATACACGTAAAATACTCATGTACTGTATGTATGATGAGGAGACGAACATTGCTCCACACCCGCTCTCGAAGTTTAAAGTCTGTTAACAGATGAGGAATGTCTCAGCAAAATCGACATATTCCCATTAGTTCACGTATTCCTAGATGCAGTACTGTAGCGGTTTCGCTCCGTCGCTCTTAGTCCTCCACCCCACAAGTAATAAAAATAAAACGTAAAATGTTGAGTCACACAAAATAAAATATAAAAAAGAATAACAATTTATTATAAATAAAAGCAAAGCTACAATTCAGAGCTAATTATTGCAGCTAATGTATTCGCAACGGTCACGCGAACTCAAGCGTCGTAAGTCGATATCGGTGATATCGCGGCAAGATTAAAGTTTTAGTTATATATAACGCTGTTAATAACATACCAGTCCTGTTGATACTAGTATTATGTAATGCAGTTTTGCCTGTGTAGACATACTTGTAGCTCATTCAATTTAATCAAGATTTAGCCTATTTTGATCAATATTTGGTTTCACAATCAGTACTCTCGTATTGTCATGAATTTGTAATTACTATTACTATGTTAGGGTTCAGACATGACACTGTCTATACATGTCACCAAACATCTAGTTAGAGAAATGAATAAGTTTTATAGCAATGGCTCATATGGGTGTCAAGACAATAGGTACACTAATATGTCTGGAGATGTCATTAAAGTTAAAGTTTAGTGTTCTTTGTTTTAACTTTTACTAGTATTTTCATGACGCTCATTGTTATGCACGATCTATTAATATCTTAATAAGCTCACCTCTTGTGGATGACTTACTGTGATTTTTTTAACGACCATAGCGTTGCATGTTTGAGGACTTGGGTTTTGACCGCCGAGCGGTGAACATCTCCCCTGGCTCTGGCTTTGGAGTGATGTCAGGGCTTTGATAAATAAAGTCTATGTTCCAGTTATACAACATACATCTGCGTCCGTATGCAGTTTATCATTTTACTACAATGCTGGCTGATGTAAAGTTCTGATAGTGTAAATTTATAGCATGTCTGACAAGTCGATTTGTTAGGTTTTTTTTTTTTTTTTTTTTTCCCCAAATATTAGGACTTTGGTCTCTTAAATCATTCCAGAAGAGATAATAAAATAATGTCATATACCAAACTGAATCGATTCAAATCCATTTGTAACGTTTCGTGTTGGGACATAAACTGATTTCGAACTGGTTTATAAACTGAAGCATCGATTCATATGGGGACAAGGATACTTATTCATGATGAATGCTGTATCAGATTTTCCAACTCGCGAATGTTGCAGTCTGATATTTCGTTTGTCGAATGAGGCCCAGGCACATTATCGCTGTCACGACATACCCGAATGACACAGCATTCACAATCAATAAGTAGCCTTGTCCCCATATGATTCAGTTTGGTGTACTGTTCCTACACGTCAAATTTGATCCTGTTTACTTGATTCGATAATGTAGTCACAACGCATTCTGGATCATTGCTATGACGACACGCAATTGAACATGGAGTATTTAGCGGGAACCTACATTTGTAGTTGTCAAGCGAGGGCTGCCAGAGCTCGACAGTTATTTCTTGCTTGACGAAGGGCTTTGGATAGACGGATACGAGTTAATCACGACCATGTTGACTGCTATACTATGGACGAAGCAATGCCACGATCGATTTGGGCCAAGCGACGTAATATTGACCTTAATTTTACCTAGACATCATTGAACTTAAGAATAATTCGTAATAGGAAAAGGGAACATGAACGATCTGTCCTACTGCAACGCTTGCTATTTCATATACCATTTACATCGTCTTCGATAAATACAAACTCAACTTGCAACGAAATTCATTCAAATTTTGAAACATTTTATAATCTCTGCAAGACATGCCTTCAACGGGAAATTGTATTTACCAGTCTTCGTTCTTTTAGAATCTCCACGTTGTTTCTGTCCCTGGGGAGGGGGGGGGAACTCCCATAGACGGCAATACGGGGAGGGTCCGCGCGAAAGGGATCGTTTTTTTATGCTGGTTGGTATCAGAAAGGGTATACCTTTCATGAGGTGGTGGTGTGAGAAAGGGTTGGGGCGAATCAAAACTGGCGTTAATTAACAGTGAGGGAATGGACAGAAATTACAGGGGACTGTTTTTTTTTAAAGAATGAGGCATGAACAATATAGACCCCCTCAAATCGTTGCACAAAAATCCTGACCCACCCCCTCTACCATGCATGAAAAAGTGCCCCCCCACCCCCACCCCCGACAAATTCTAATGAGTTCCGTGACATACAATTCAACACACTAAGTTTTCCTGAAACTGCATCTTCACTGTAAAACATAGTACTGACGGTAGTAATAAAAGGAAGGGAACTCCAAACACTATCAATATTAAATAAGTGTATGACATTGCGTTTACCATATAACCAACTATTGGTTGTTAGATCAAGTTTGTTAATAAGTGGAAGCATTTTCCAAAGCTGGTTCAAACTTGATTATTTTGTTTGGTATAATAGATTGATTTAAAGATCAGTTAGCCAAGTGACCAGTTTGTCAAGGTTATTGCCGAGAAGACATTGGCGATACGTCCCTGGGTCGATACTTAGTTGACACTTGTTTTAAGACGTTTCAGAAAGGCTGTTGGGTCCTTCGTCAGTAGCAGTTCTGCCTAACAAGATAGTTCTTCCATTTATACTTCCATTTATTAACAAATTTGATCTTAGGGAAGCTTCAGTAATTACGAGGGGATGGGCTGGGAGGGATTTAGGGTATGTCTGAGCTGTAAAAGGTGACCCTCCCCCCTACTAGTTTTTTTTTTAAATGTGATCTTCCCCAATCCCAAGTTCTAAAATGTGACCCCTCCCCCCCCCCAATCTCAAAATGACAAATTCACCGATAGGTGGATGGAAATTATGTGGACAGATTTAACGGGACAGTAGCTAAAAATGTTGATGTTTTTTTCAGTATGTTTTGTTCTGTGTAACAACTACAGTTTTAAGTTTCTTGTTCTACTCCATAATGCGCATTGAAATAATCATGTGTTTGACAAATGTATGTACACACTGCATTGTTGTTTTTGAAAGGTGAATTTTAGGCTTGAGTAAAATTATTAACAATAACTGTGCACTTTACACATATAAAGGCTGTGTTGACAAGCCAAATACAGGGTATTTCAAGTAGCAAAAGAAACTGCACTTGCCACAGAAAACAAAAGTATTGAAAAAAGTTACAGATACTGTCCCTTTAATCTTGATTATATGACACATATTTCTGCCATGTACAACATGGAATAACTCTGAAATTTAAATCATGCTGGATATAATACTATAAATAAATACTCCCGGCCAGTTCCAAAATGAAGGTGTCGGTGTACAAAGTAACAAATACACAAAGCATGTAACTTGCAAAATTTAACCTCGAGGTTAGTATTCAAGATGAAAACAATTTTCTCCTCGAATGTTCTGTCAAAATTTAAGTTTAAGTGTTAAATGCATTCCTCGAATTGTTTGTGCATCCCAAGAACAATAACGTTACGCATAGTGTTTGTTACGATCCAGAGACGAAGGTACACATTTGTTTAATCACGCTTTTCAGAGCCGTCAGAACATTTAGTTGTGAAAGATTTGAGTGCCGTTCATAATGTATACACATACATGACGTGCACTTTCAACTGTTATTCATTGCCTGTATGAATGTGTATATAGTGTTCGCTTATAACTCCATTTTCACATAAACCTATCACTCTTTTTTATTCCATGTAAGAGACAGTAAAACGTCAATGCTGTTGAAGCTTACATTTCCTAGCACTTACCAGCAGACTGTCTAACTGACTAACTGGCTCGCTGACTGACTGACTGACTGACTCGCGTCACTCGCTCATCACTCACTCATGATTACTCTCACTTACTCCATCTACGATATATCATGATATACTCTGATCCGTTCACCTACACACTCACATACAAAAAAACTTCTATTTTCCCCAATCTCAGATACCTTGCAGCTACACAACTGGAGAGTACCTATGCACGACGTGTATTCCCATGTTTCGATGAACCTAACCTCAAAGCTACATTCGAAATAACTATCAAACATCGGAAAAGGAGACAGGCGATATCAAACATGCAAATCAAAAGAAATCAAACGGATGGAGATTGGGTGACGACGTATTTCGAACAGTCTGTTGTCATGCCAACATATTTGAATGCTATTGTCGTATCTGACTTTGTTCATAAAGAAAATGTAACAAAAGAGGGTATATTGGTAAGTTATAGTGTATAATATCATGGTCTAGGGTTGTAATTATTACTCGTAACCAGCATTTTTTGTAAACTAATAAATTCATGTACACGTGTACATCACAGTTGTGTACTGTAACGAATAAAATATAGATAACAGACTACATGTATGTACTAAAGCAATCTTATATACACAAAGAAATGTCACGCACATTCAGAAGCTGAATACATCACATACTCATATGATACAATAATTGACTATCCTATTGATTACTAGTCAATGTGTTTCAACAAAATACTCTGAGTAGCTAGCTATATTTCAGAGTACAGACTGTCGCCATCTATGGTAGATCACGAATATGTATAATGTACTGCTTGGGAGCATCTAATATAGCAAACACAGATAGATTCCCAGAGGTCCAATTGTAATATGTATGAAACAAATTTGTTTCATATGTCAGTAAATTCAATATTTTGATTAATATATAAACTTTGATTAATATATAAAAATAATATATATATAAAGTTTAAATATGCTCTTTGGTGAAACGATTGTTTGTACCATACCTAGACTGTCGACAGTCGCTCGCGCCTTTTTTCCCCCTACGTTTTATCTAAACTCCGATCCGGCGCAACACTAGTCTAATCGCAAACTGATATCGAGGGCCGAAGGCCCTAGTGATCGAGGGCCGAAGGCCCGAGCTTGGGCCTTCGCAATTCGGCCCTCAGTTTGCGATTATAGTGTTGCGCCGGACCGGAGTTTAGATAAAACGTAGGAAAAAAAGGCGCGAGCGACTGTCGACAGTCTATACCATACCGTGAAAACGAATCAATTAGTAGCAACAATACTTCTCCGGTTTCGTTTAAACCCTGATTTGTCTGTCTGTCTGTCTGTCTGTCTGTCTGTCTGTCTGTCTTTCTGTCTGTCTTTCTGTCTGTCATGCAGTCTCTCCCAAAGCCACCCAATTAGTCCATCCCATTTAATTACCCACAGAAAGAATTCAAAGTTTAGTTGGCACATGTGCGGTGAGTTCTAATTTTTAAATACTTGTCTCACCAACAGTTTCGTGTTTGGTGTCGGCCAGACTATAATCATACTTTGGATTACGCCCTGATGGTAGGAAGTTCCATGCTAGATTTTTATGGAGAATACTATGGTATTCCTTATGGTATAGACGACAAAATGACAAAGATGGGTGAGATTTACAATATATGTTATCTATGTTCTTTTCGCCAACTTAGATAAAGGAGATCTATGTATAAACGTTCTTTGTTCTTACATATCAAATATAATTCAATCCAGAGACATAAGCTACAATCTGTGCTCCAGAACACAAGTTTTAGTTAAAATACAGCGAATATGAAAAAAAGATGAAATGGGAACTTGGATAATAATAACAATGAACTTTTTTTCCTCTACCATCAGATATGGCTGCCATCCCACAGTTTGACTCTGGTGCAATGGAAAACTGGGGACTTATTTTGTACCGTGAAGAGCGAATGCTGTTTGACCCGGAAGTAGATCTAGCATCTAAACAACAACGTATTGCTAGGATTATAGGACATGAACTTGTACATCAGGTATTTCACTCTAACTAATCATCTGAAACATAAATTATGCACTACAATACAATTCATTTGATAACGTAAATTATGGACTACAATACCAATTCATTTCATAACGTCGCGACATTATCAAATGTGTACGAATCATCAAAATTTATATGAATCTTAATACAATGTATTTGTTTCATGGTAAACCCCAGGAAAACATAGGTAATTTCACACAATGATACAAGTAATCGGTATACATTTTTGCTACCACCACCACCACCACCACCACCACCACCATCATCATCATTTATTGAAATTACATAAATTCGTTCTTAGAAATTTGATATCACTCTACATTCTTGTATTCTATTTCTAGTTTTTTGGTAAACGGTATTGTCATCACGCTTAAGTCTGCACTGTAGATATTTGATTCCCAAAACTTGGGTAAAAGGAAGTGATGAAGACCTTCAATGTAATAGTAATAATAGGTGATGAACATTGGCAATTAAGTACCTTGCGCAATGTTTGTAGTTTCGATCGGTTGAATATCATAAAAAAAGATAATTAATGCACTACTATGGAAACTTTATGCAAGAAAATTCTCTGAAATATGTTGCACGGATCGATATGAAGATTCACCATACAAAAAAATGCTGGTAGGTGCTTCATTAAAGATTACTTTCAGTTCGAACACGCACTATAATTTGGTTTTTACATGGCCATAAATTAACTATAATTGTATTACTTTGTACTTTGTTTAGTGGTTTGGAAACTTGGTGACTTGTGGATGGTGGTCTGATCTTTGGTTGAACGAAGGCTTTGCCAGGTTCTTTGAAGATGCCGGAGTTCATTTTCTACATCCTGAATGGGAAATGGTGAGATATAGTAGAGCAATATATTTCTTCTTTCACTGCTCAAAAACATTAAGGAAACATTAATTTCGTAGACCAAACAGGCGATGGTCATTCATGCACATGTTTGTTTTGTTACTTTTACCATATGTTGCACAGATGTGTATGTTACAAATGACAAATAATACACCTCTCAAAACAAGTATTCCCTTCATTCTTTTGAGCAGTCTAGCATGGAGTTCGCTCATAACCATCAATTTTGAAAGAATTGAATGTGAAGTATTGTAAAAACATATTTTTTTCACTTAATCTCACTATCAATGAACTCTCGCCGTATGCCATGTAACGACTTGTCTAGAGGCCATCCATTGGTTTTGAATCAGAAGACTTTGCAAGTCATGGCATCATCAGATTCAAAACGAACAGATAGCCTCTAGATTATATAAAGATCAAATATCGACTAAACAAGATAGACTTTACTTACTGACTGTATGTCCCTATGGGAGCAAGTAGAATTTACGGCAGGGGCCTGAGAAGGAAATGGAGAGGCAACGAAAATCTTACGGCTGCGCGACGAGGGGGGGGGGGAGACACGAAATATTTTGCTCATGATTAGATTGAATCAAATTTATCGGGTAAAGTCAATTTGGCAAAATTAATAAGTTCTTAAGAATATATTTTAATACTTAGACAGCTGACTGCCATGATAATGTATTTTGTGTATGTCTTAATCTGTGTATCCATGTGTCTGTCTGTCTGTCTGTCTGTCTGTCTGTCTGTCTGTCTGTCTGTCTGTCTGTCTTTCTGTCTGTCTGTCTGTCTGTCTGTCTGTCTGTCTGTCTGTCTGTCTGTCTGTCTGTCTCTCCCTGCCTGTATGTCTGTCTGTCTGTCTGTCTGTCTGTCTCTCTCCCTCTCTCTGTCTCTCTGAGGGGGATGGGAGTACCGTTTAATTGCACGTATGAAAATGAATGTAGCCTTGGGGAGGGGGCTACGGGAAATGCTTGCGTTATTTCTGGGGGGGGGGGTGTAGATATTTTTGAGCGTGAAGGGGGAGGGGTGCGATTTTTTTAATCTAAAATATTTTCAACCTCACCCGTCCGCCATAAACTCCCCTCCTTCCTTAATACACCGGGCCATTTGCGGACAAACTGTACCGGCCGGATCTGTCTTGATAAAACATGGTCCTGTGCTGGTGGCATTACATGTATGTTTACCAAGGTAATCGAAAAGGAGGTTATACATTCAGAGCAAGAACTTTTCAGTGAAGCTGAAGGAGGTATGTACCTCATTGGTTAATGTTAAATTACGTCGAGTCGTACAATGACCGTACTATTTCACATTTGCTTCATTCATAGTACGACCAATTTTTCCCAAGAGATGCAACCTTCAAAGCACTAGACTCTGACTCTATTTCTACAGTATCTCGCCCCGTCGTCATGGATGTTGGATGGAACAGTGAAATCTCACGTACCTTTGATAGGATGTCATACGAAAAGGTGTGTATGAAAAAGTCTCTCTTAGTATATGTGAACGCAATCAATACAATTAAAGAATATGAAATAATAAATGAAGAACACGTACATATACTTAACATCACAATACATGTGCATCTGTTCTCCGATGCAATGACAATACTGTGAAAAATAAAACAAGAAAACTTCACAGATTATTGCAGATTAAATGTACTAATGGGCCAGGCAGGAATATTCCACAGAAGAATTCCATCCAATACAAGAAGCGAGTATTTAAAAAAAACAATGGGAACTACAGGTAGCTGGGGCAAAATTGTATGACCTTGCTCTGATGTACGTAGGATGTAGAGTCATTCATTACTTGCAAGTGATTCGACTCTGTAAAGCAGCATTTGCTTTTCAATACATGGCCGATGATCTTCACTAAAATGAACGTTCTTCTGTCAATATAATTGTGAAACGCTTGGGAAAAGTTGATACAATGTATATCAAAAGACCATTATGCCTTAAGTTAAACTTGAATGAGCCGATGAATGCGTAAACTTAGATTATGATTTATGAAAATTATAACGTCAGCCTGCGTTCTAATTCCTTTTAAGTAATGTATTGAAGTAGTGTAGAAGAAACTTAATGCAGGCACCATCCTTTATTTCACGTGTCAAACATTTGCATGGTAAAATCACTATCGCAGTTTTCCGAGACAGGGTCATGTTATTCGACGATTACTATTGGATAAACACTGCAAAAATGTAACATCCATCATTGCTGCTTAGCCATTTTCCTTGGGGTCTTTTTCAGCAGGGTTTAAAGTGTCAGAAATAACTTTGTGGATGACGTAGTTCCCGAATTTTTAACCCTACCCGATGACTTAGTAATCAGACGACAGTATTGGTCATCGGACATGAACTTCAACGCCGATTTACGTATTTGTCGCGTAAATTATGAATTTCGCCACTCTATTTGATTTAAATATTGGGCAAAAACATTAGTATTGTGGTATTTTAATTACCGTTACACTAAAGTTTATTGTGGAATTATCATGAACACTGTCCTACTAACGAAATCGACCCCAGGATTCGATCACAGTTTATGGTGCCCCTTGACAATCTATGTCTTGGGCGCGCAAACGTCAGTACTATCCGATATCTGAGACACTTATTTGTTCCAGATATGTTCCATATTTTCGCTAAACACCCAGGTTTCTTGGAAAATGGCATCTAGTTTGAAGTGGGCATTGGGAGAAAACTATTAATGAGAGAGATTTATAGATATAAGTAACAGCGAAATGATGTTCTAGTGGCTTTGTAACATTTTCAGCATACTTCGCTGTACACTGACAACTACGGCAGTGTTACATACGGTAACTTTATGATCGCCGATTTTAGTGCTCTCAAAACCGATACCACGAAATTAGTCTTCAATCAAAGCTTTAGTATCCCCTGATATTTCTTACGAATGCTTGAGTGTGACAATGACACTTCCAGGGAAGACAGCGAGAATCGTGGGACCAGTCGATATCTGTCCGAAAATTTTGACAGTGAGTATACTCACTACTCTGGGTCATCATTCACTCACTTAATATTTTGTGTTTCCCCATTATAACAGGGAGCGAGTCTGAATATGATGATGTTGCATTTCTTGGGCGACATTACATTCTTAAGTGGGTTAACAGATTACTTAAAAACCTATTCGTACCAGCCTGCATTCTCTGATGACCTGTTTGCTAGGTTAACTGCGGTAAGTCGAATTCTACAATACTAATGCATGTAACCCTAGGTGGCAACAGCCACACTTGTCATAAAAATCGACTTTGACCAACGTGTATATAACTTACAAAAATTAAAATCGTAGCATTCTTCTTGTATCATATATTAATCTTATAGATGTAATAAATCCCATTACTTTCTTGTTTAGATTGCTAGCAAGCGTTAATCCTTTGTTTCGTATGTCCTTTTGACTGACTGTTTTATGACTGTAATTTATGCTGGAAACTTGAAAGTACGTCCCAAACTATGTATGAGTACGGCTCAGTTTGTTTATTAGCCTTAATTTCCTTCCCATGTCTTCACTTGTTTTCGATTTTTGTTCCGGGAGTGATCACCTTATTCCCAGAGAGTCAATATTCAGCCGGAAAACGAGACAGGCAAATGAAAGAAAAAGAACAGAAAAGCAGTTTTGTTCAAGCATGAAAAAATGTAGTGAAATTATCAATAACATTCTTGCTTATCCCTGAGCACAATGTTGAAATCCCTTCATTCCTGGCCAAATTGAATATACAGTAAGGGATCCTTCAGTATTTAAAGAGATGTGTGTGTGTGTGTGTGGGGGGGGGGGGGCTGTCACCTTTTAGAAAATTAATCAGTTTCTCAGGGAGGGCCATATTTTAGAAATTCAAATAAGAGGAGGGACACAGTTTACTTTGAATCACTGTATGATCTAAAATTTATTATTTTACAGTGATTTATCATCCCATTGCTGCCACCAGATCCAAATCCTATTGCTTCCATTCCAGTTAGGGTTACGGTTAGATACTATGATATCAGCCTGCTGCTGACAACCATGTAATAAATAAATTGTGAGTTTTGGTGTGGGGAGAGGAGTGGGTCTCAGGTATAAACTTAGAGAAGTTGAGTAAAATAGATATATAGATGCTATGGATAATGATGTAGAGATGTTGACCTCACTCCCGACGATGTCAAGAGTGTGGCAATCAATTATTTGGAGTTAAAATGTGTCCTTCAGCCAATGAGATCCAAGGTATTTATTAGTCCAGTGCCTTCACACACACCTAGATGCAGTAGTAGTGGGAAAAGAGTTTATGTTATACTTGAATGTATATTTATATCTATTTATGGTTTATATTATGTACATACATTTGTTGTTTAATAAATGTATGGAAATTTGAGTATAGCAGCGTGTCTCGTGATTCACTATTAGGCTGATGCCGAGTATAGACATACTAACGTCAAAATGGTGATGGACACATTCACACTGCAAGCTGGTTATCCCGTAGTGACGTTGACAAGGGATGGAAACAGTATCCATGCAGAGCAGGAACACTTCCTACAGTATGCTTATGATGAACAGAATGATAAATATGACGATCTCGGGTAAGTTGTAAATAACTCAAAATTTGAGTAAAAAGCTTATTTAATAATCTTTTTACTCAAGTGAAAATACTTATTTAAAACCGCACCCTAGTATAAAACATAATCTTGACCTTCACCTAAGATAGAACCTTTTGCATAAGTTATATATACGTCGCAAAATAATCTACTTGTTGAAATTACTTCAATTGGTTAGCTTAATACCCACTTCTCCTCTATCCACAAAACGAAATAACAAGTTAATAGGCAAGATCTTTGATAGCCGACTCCACTAATTTGTATGTTTCTACTGTCAACCAAGACACCTAATGTCTGTAACAATCATGTTAAATTCTCACTTGATATCTTTAATTAGATATCAGTGGTACATTCCTCTGACCTGGACGGATGAAACAGAACAGCAGTATACCAGTGACTGCGCTCAAAACGTTCATTGCAATTTTATGTGGATGAATAAAGGACCAGGTAATACATAATACATTGTAGCAGACGTAAAGCATGCTTGGTTGAGTTGGACCATGACTACATTAAGCAGACTTAAGGATCGCCACGTTCATGTGCAATCTGCAGAGTAGCTCTCATGAGCACAACTGAACTGAGGTTCAGTAGTGCTATAGTCATGCAGAAATGTGTGTGTGTGTGTGTGTGTGTGTGTGTGTGTGTGTGTGTGTGTGTGTGTGTGTGTGTAAACGACTCAAAGTCAAAAACCGTCAGACCGATTGGCTTGGTATTTGGTGGGAACATTACTTAGGGCGTGTAGATGGGAAATTGTTCAAATGAAAATGATCATATCAGAGATATGCGTTTTGGTCAAAAGGCTTAAAACCCAACACTACTGCGTAAATTGGCCTGGAATTTGGTGGGAACGTACCTTAAGGGTATGTAAATTAAGATTCGTTCATGACATGATGATTCAATCAGTAATATGCAAATTAGGGCTAAAATGTGTCTTTTTGCTAAAATATCTTTAATTCCAAAACTGCTTAGCAGATTAGTCTGACATTTAATAAGGATGCATATGGGGGATGTATAGATGAATACATATTAAGCATATAGAATCTCATCAGTGATATGCAAATTAGGTGTAAACATGTAAATTTTGGTCAACATTTTTTGTCTCTAAAGTACTTGGTCAATGAGACTGAAACTTGGTGAGATGTTTCTAGAAGTGTTATTCTGCGGACTTTCTTGAACACATTTTGACACAAATTGCCCTAGCAACCATGACCATGCCCTTAGCAACAACCAAATGGCAGTATATCCTGGTCAAATAACAACATCATCTGGTAGGCAAGTGAGTAAACATTCAAAAAATGTATGCATAAATTCATAGCAACCATGACCACTCCCATAGCAACAGCCAAACGGTGTATTTCACAAGATAACAACAGGGGTTCTTAGGCATTTGAAGACACCTTTTATAAAATGTATGCAAATATACCTAGCAACAAGACCACGCCCATGGCAACAGCCAAATGATGACATACATTGCAAAGATAACAACAGGGATTAATAGATGTGATTTAGCATCCAAAAAAAGTATGTAAATGTGCCTAGCTACAAGACCACGCCCATAGCAACAACCAAATGATCACGTATATTGCAAATATAATAACAGGGAGAAAAAATGAATAAACATTCAAAAATGTATAAATATACCTAGCAGCAAGACCACGCCCATAGCAACAACCAAATGATCATGTATATTGCAAATATAATAACAGGGAGAAAAAATGAATAAACATTCAAAAATGTATAAATATACCTAGCAGCAAGACCACGCCCATAGCAATAGCCAAATGATCACGTATATTTCAAAGGTGACAACAGGGTTGGATAGGCAACTGGATAGTCATTCAGCAAATGAACACCTATATCTGACCATGTGGATAAACATTTTTAAAAGTGTACAGTTGTGCTACAATGCCATTGGCGCTATTGTTTGAAACATAATCACACATACATAAATTTCTACACGTGAAAAATTGGGATAGGAACGACTTGTCTCAAAACAGTTGGGAAGTATTACTTCCGAAACTAAAAAAGTTTCTTCCACAGGGACTGGTAATTTGTATGATTGTCTAACCTCTACAAAGGTATTCGAACAATATACTATACAATAATCAATGAATTTTTTATTTGGCAAATACAGCGGACTTTACTATCACTACTGGAGACACTAAGCAGTGGTTTATTGTAAATATTAATCAGAACATGTACTATAGAGTCAACTATGACAATGAGAACTGGGAATTATTGGCAGAAACGTTAAAGACGGATCACAAGGTGAGTGATTCAATGTTACGTAAGCTTATGTCTCGCCACTATCTTCAAAATTGTTATCGTCCGTCATGGAACAAAGCCTGAATTAATTGTAAATAAATCGATGCGTCTGAGATAATCACGTTAAATGGACTACATTTGTATAAGTAAAAGAACAGGTAAAACCAATATGTTTACTCTTGTTATGTTACGTGTGCTCTCTCTCTCTCTCTCTCTCTCTCTCTCTCTCTCTCTCTCTCTCTCTCTCTCTCTCTCTCTCTCTCTCTCTCTCTCTCTCTCTCTCTCTCTCTCACACACACACACACTCTCTCTCTCTCTCTTTATTTTTATTTATTCATTTTTATTTATTTATCAAACTTTATTTAAAGAGGGTAGCCCAGTTGGCCTTTGCCAAATGTCCCTGGGGCCATCTAAATATAAATAGTACAAAGACAAAAGAGACAAATAAAAACTGTACAATATGGGCATACAATAAACAGCAAAAGTGTAAAACATTTTGTCATAAAATATTGGTGACAGCCTCGTGTGAAGAAAGACAACAATGTTCTGTGTTTCACTTCACGTGGTAATGTATTCCAAGTATTTACACCAGAAAACATAAAACTTTGCTTAAAAAATTCAATTCTAGGTCGAGGTACTAATAGGTCATTGTTTTTGCTAGACCTGGTTCTATAATTATGATAGTTGTGAACATATTTAAAATATGAGTCAAAATACTCAGGACAGAGGCTGTTTAGGCACTTAAAGGTAAAAACAGACTTATTAAAAGATACTCTCTGAGAGATTGGTAATGTATTAATAGATTTAAATAAATTAGCTGTGGGAGAGTCTCTGTCAGTGTCAAAAATGCATCTTACAGCTCTTTTCAGTAGTCTGTGTAATTTTCCACGAAGGCTTTCATTCCACCCACCACAGATAGTGTTACAATAGTCTAGGTGAGGGACTGTATAACTTTTGTAGAAAAGAACCCTGATAGAGACTGGTAGATACTTTTTGAGATTTAAGAGGTGAATGAGTGAGCTGATCTTTGAGTGTAATTTTAAAACATGTTCATTCCATGACAGATTTTTGTAAACTCCAAGTAATTTGTCACATTTAGTGTGTTCAATTATTGATTTTCAAGCTGCAAATCAAACTTTTGTTTTGTTTGACTAAATGTTGGCGTTTTGGGTGGGTAGTAATTAGCATAGTTTTTTTTCAATATTTAGGTACATGCAATTGTCCCTACACCACTTCTGTACATTAGTGATGTCGTGATTAAGTTAATCTCTCTCTCTCTCTCTCTCTCTCTCTCTCTCTCTCTCTCTCTCTCTCTCTCTCTCTCTCTCTCTCTCTCTCTCTCTCTCTCTCTCTCTCTCTCTCTCTCTCTCTCTCTCTCTTTGCGTGCGCGCGGATGTGTGTCTATGTGTGTGTTTTTTGCAATATAAATGATGTCATTTCAATCAATGCCATATATATACATATATATCAGGTACTACTGTAAATTGTAAAACAACAAACAGTTGGAGTGTAAATATAAATATACTATTTATGTCATCTCTATATCCGATATTTTCAGGTTCTGCCCATCCGTAACAGAGGAGCTCTGATCAGTGATGCTTTCAACATAGGCAAATCTCAGAAACTGGATCATGTGATCGCACTCAAGGTCATAGAATATCTTACAACGGAAAGAGACTACAATCCATTGTTGACAACTAGAGATAATTTACGATACACTGTCACTATGCTGTGGAGAATGTCTACCTACGGTTACTTTGAGGTAAAGATAATATACTCGGCAAAATGAGAAAGTTGTATTTGATAAAGAATTAATAGATAAAATGCAAACAAGTTTGAAAATGTAGACTGTAAATGATCACGGGTAGGAAGTGTACTTTACCGATTTTGAAGAATATGTATGATATGATTCTATCATAATCTTTGATACTACATAAAATATTACATGCATTAACTCTTATGGCGATATGGGCGTGTGCCCCCGTGCGGCAACTGCCAAACTTTCAACTCATCATCTATATAGTAATACCGTTTTTCCTTTGAACGTTACCGTGTGCTGGATTTAGGCGAAATATGAGTTTTTCAGATTGATTGAATGTTTGATTGACTAACTGATTGACTAACTGACTGACTTACTTACTTACTGACTGACTGACTGTTTGATTGATTAATTAATTGGTTGGTTGGTTGGTTGGTTGGTTGGTTGGTTGGTTGATCGATTGAATGATCGATCGATTGGTAACAAGAATTGCCACTATTACCTGTTAAATATATATACATTCCTTCCAGCATTACATACGTCACTTAGTCACGCCTATCTACAACGAACTAGGCTGGAACTTTCAGAGAGCATTAGAGGACGACCACATTGACTAGTAAGCTTATTCACATTTACTTTAATTACATACAGTGTCGGTCATAGCACAGGGAACAGGACGAATATTTAATTTTGTTCTTGCGATTTTTCAGATTTCTGATATTATTTTCTGAATAATAAGAAAATAATATTAGAAATCCGGAAAATCGCGAGAACTATTCGTCCTGTTCCCTGTGGTCACATGTTGAAATGTTAGGTACTCAACACCGACTTACTTCATTTTCCATGGATTTACCCGCAATACCGCAATGACGCAAATGCATACCAAGCCACATCTAAAGCATAAATTATTTTAGGGTTACAAAGACATCGACATGACTGTCCTTCCAGTACCAAACAAACCACGTATATGTCCCTTGTATGACCATGTTTAGAATATTGCACGAGTATTTGGGACCCTTACACCACAGTTGGACGATGTCACCATTCCCTGATCATGCGACCATTTCTTTGGTTGAATAATCTTACACGTGATGTAACCTTTATATGTAGTTATAGTGAATAAAGTTCAGTAGTAGCTTCCTTGGTTACCACACTTCTGTTGCGTCTTTCACTCTCTTACGTCACAAACCAATCCCCCACATTATTTGGTGCCGAGGCCAGGATTGGATAGGAAAATACATGTCATCCGAAGATGCACTGCCACAACTGGATCATGAGGGCCAGCCCATATCTGATGGTAAAACCACATCGTTTAAGACATATATGGCTGCTCACAGAATGGCAGACAAAGCAATGGGGAACATCGAGTCCAGCAACTCCAAAGACACGAAAAAACGACACACTCTTAGAGCTACAAGGAATCGTAAACAGTCAACACATGAAAGTCGACTATAATGCAGAGATTAGATGAAGACATATTTGGATCAGCAACCCAAGATAAACTCATGGATCTCATCCTGGAAGCAGATAATGATGTACATGAAGTCCGTATACAGATTTTGAAATGGAGATTTTTAAACCACAAACTGCAACAAAGTCCTTACCCACTCCTGAGACAACAATGCAAAGGGGAAAACAACTCAGCTACAGAAGCTACAACTACCCACCTTTGAAGGCGATGTCCTTAAATGAACAGCCTTTTTGGACTCGTTCTGATCGGCCATTGATCGATGACGATCCAAACCTGACTGGGGTTCAGAAGTTTAAATATCTCAAGGGCCAACTCACCTGTGTTTAGCAATAGCAACTGAGGAGGAAATAAGCAACACACAATCTTGTTGACAAATCCAATATGGCGTCAGTGAAAAGCGCCCTCATACATCGAAATTTAGAAATAAAGTTGGCTTCCTTCAGTGACAACTGAGTACTAGAAGGCTTAATATCCTTCTTCTATTTTGTTGTTGATACTTTTTCATTGTATATTACATCATAAATATTTAAGGACATTACCTTATTAGTGTGAGAAGTATACAAATGTAAAAAATAGTGGTAGAAATAGACCAGGAGCCACATTGTAATGAAATAAATATGAAAATATTGATTTGTTGCAATTCAATTAAATATACACATTCAAAAATGATTTAAAGTACAGTTATTTTGTTATGTAGGATAAAATGCACAATTGTAAAATCCACTCTCCCACCTCTAATCCATTTGATGAAAAAAAAATGTTTACCTGATGCTTCTAGAATACCTTTCATCTATAGCAATGCCGCAATATGTGCTCCACATTTGTGGAATAGGCTGCCACTGTCACTCCGTTTGAGTAAGAAATCGAATCCAAACATGTCCGTTGAAGCATCCCATCTAACTCCGAGTGTCTTTATACTTGGAAGTTCTGACTTGTCAACCTCAGCACCTGTAGCTGGCTCTTCTTCAGGAACTCCCTCTAATACCAACGCACTATTGCTGCACCAATATCATATGTAAAATCTAGCCTTTGATAACAGGCTTGTCAGTTACTCATGGACTCGTATTTCCTCATCATCATTGTCTTGTGAATCCATGACATCGTCCATATTCATGCTTTCAGTGCAGACAGTCGCTGCCAATGGAAACTCCTGGCAATTAGTCTCTGCATGGGTACGTACTACATACTGTGCCAAGTATGGCGAAGCACGGTCACCAAATGTAAGATGGGTTGCCTCATACACTTCAATTGGTCTCCCCAAGTCAAGATTTCTCCAAAGAATTCTATGAAACGGTCGGTCTTCTTTGGCCATTACTACTTATGAGAACATCTCCTTTATATCACCAACTATTGCTACTCTTCTTCTAAAATGCAGCAAAACATCTACCACATCCAACTGTAACTTTGGACCTGGTAACATCATATCATTGGGACACACTCCTTCACTCTTTGCAGCCGAGTCATATACAATTCTGACCTTTGTGGTGGCGTTATCCTCACACACTACTGGAAAGTGTGGCAGGTACCAACTGGGTCTAAGGTTTTCAGCACTGTTGTTAACCTTTTCGAAATAGCCCTTCCAAATGATGACCTCTATTACTTCTTTATAGCGTGTTGCTAAGATAGTTTTTTTTGGATTAAGTCCTTTCAAGGCTTATCAGTCGTTTTTCTGCCAATCTACAATTGTCAGGCAGATCTGGTTGCTCATCTCTCCAGGGTATCGCAACTTCATAGTGATTATCAATGCATTTCAAAGATTTTTGTAGCGGCTAGTTGCTCATCTGCTGTAAGAACATCCTCTCTTTTGGTTTCCCAAGCATCCAAGTTCTATAGATTTGGTAGTGCTTCATCTAGACCGTTGTCTTGTCCAGACTGAACATGGAATTAACTAACAAAGACAGAATGGATCCATTCATCGGAGTTGTTGTAAGCACCAATGCAAGTCCATCCAAGAGGGGTTCTACTGGCAACTGGTTCTCCTGGGTTTCCTACTCGTTCGTCAAGAGGGGGGGGGGGTTAATTCTGGGTGGTCAGCTCCTATCAGAATGTCCACAGTTTTACGACCAGGGAGTTTTGGGAACTCTAATCCCTCCAAGTGCATCCATTTCTTGTGATGATTATGCCAGTTAGGGATAGTTAGATTCTCACACATGGTATCTAGTGTTTGAGCTCCAACTGTTCGTCTAGTTTGACCATCCAGACATTTGATAGTAACAGCAACAAGTCCACTATTAATTTTGGTACCTTGATTTACCAATGTCGATACTGTTAACTCATTGTTTTCTACCTCTAATTTCAAGGCAACAGCAATATCTGAGTGGATATAGGTAGAATCTGATCCATCATCCAGAAAGGCATTCACCATTTGCTTCTGGCCATCCTTCCTGATTACATATACAGGAACTAAACGGAGGGCCACATTTGTTGGAATGACTTTCCCATCCTTCAACACTCCAAAAGCATTGTGAGCTGAGTCAGTAACTGTTGTGACTTCTTTCAGGGTTGCTGGTTTGTGGAGATGCTTATGATGAGTTCTGACACAGCCATCAATCTCACACTTGGACAATTTCTCCCATGATGATTTGCTTTTAAGCAGCGATAGCACAGTCCTATTTCTTTTGCCAATTTCCAACTTTAATCCACTGAGATCGAATTCCACTGTTTGAATTTGACAATGTGGTGTGCTTCCTTACACAGTGGACAACTCAGTGCAGTAGTTGGGGTCGATGTTGACTTTCCGCTAGAACTGTTTGGGTTTGTCTTAGACTTTCCAGAGTGAGTTGTTGTAGCTTCACTGGAATATGTGTTGCTTGATTGTGGTTTTCTATACCCAGTTCATGACTTTGATGGCTCTATCTGTGATTTTCTGGGTGTTTCCTTGATTTCTGCTAATTCCAGACGTATGCAGACTTGTTGATTCAACCAGTCAACAAATGCAGACACCCCGTCTTCTCTTGTTTGTAGACAAGTGTCGTAGTACTGTATCAACAAGGAGTCTGGAACTTTCTGAAGAACAAGTGTGTAAAGGGTGGAGGTACCAACTAACTCTGCCTCATGACCAGAGTCGGCTAACTTGGCTACTTTGTCACACAAACGATTGGTGAGGTCCTCTAAACCCTTCAGGTTGTTCTCTCTCACAGTCGGTAATGCAATCAATGCATTCAAATGATGTTGAAGTTGTCGTTTTTCACCACCATAATGTTGTTCTAATTTGCTTCTTTAACATTACCATCTTCAAACGAACTGGCAACTTCTACTGAGACATTAAATTTAGCAGTATTCGGCAATAAATCAACTCATGCTCGCACATTCAGAAACAGAAACTATTCAACTTAAGACTTTAATCATAGCTATGATCACTGCACCATTGTAATCAGGGTAGACTTTTACTGGAATCTCTTTGATGACAAGGTAATTCGGGGACCACCCACAGCGGTATCATCAAAGTTAGGCTACCTACCCTCGGAACCAGTACCTGGATGCGTACATGGGCATAGAATACATTCTACATTTCTACTGTTGGATTCTTTGGATGAACAACAATCGCTATAACGTTATTAGAAACACTCAGGATTATAGACAATCTATCTAGTGTGAAGGATGAACTGACTTTCGAAACATCGGGACAACTACATTACAAAGCAAGGCAACTACTATTCTGCATGGTCACCATGGAAACAGGTCCACACTCATCTACCTACAAACTACGAGATTACCACTAAACATACACGGAATATGATTCGCCGCCTAGAACCGGATATTCGCGACGTTTACAATCGTATCATTACTGAGCAAGAAAAACGTGTAATAGAACGAGTATCGATCGGCGATGTCACTGTCGGCCACTACATTCCACATCATCAAAGGACTCTCTGGCAACGCCCATTCGTATAGTCTATGACTGTAGCTGTAAAGCACACAGCCAATCACCAAGCTTGAATCAATGTATGGAGGCGGGGCCACCTATGCTAAACGTCCTCTTTGGTATTCTACTATACTTTTGAGTAAATAGTTCAGTGATAAGCAGTGATATCGAAAAGGCCTCTTACATGTTGGATTGGATACCAGCAGTCAAGAGTACACTAAGTTTTTGTGGTTGTCTGATGTCACTAATCCTGAAGGCCATTTCATAATATATAGATTTAAGTCTGTTCTATTCAGTGCTACCTGCTCACCATTCATTTTGAATGCTGTCATAAGAACTCATCTGGATAAATGGGATTCGGACACTGGAAACGCAATCAAACAAAATATTTATGTTGATAATGACTTAAGCAGCATAAATGGTGATGTGACAACTTATCTCAACAAAGCATATGTGATAATGAAAGAGGCGGGATTCAACCTACGAGTGACATCAATGAATGATACAACACTACGTGACAAAGTTCAACATGATCGTATAAAACATCTGGAAATGACAGCAAATCTCATTGGTATGAAATGGAATACAGTTACAGACGAATTAGGATTTAAAGGTAATCATGATACCTCGGAATTATTCACCGAATGCAAAATCATGAAACTCATTGCATCGCTATATGACCCGCTTGAATATTCATCACCTGTACATGCCAAGGTGAAAATGCTTATACAAGAAATTTAAATTGAAAATCAAACCTCGACTGGGACGAATATCTACCACACGAAATCATGACTAAATGTCGTTAATTGAATCGGATCTCAATCATGCAACGGATATTGTATTTCCAAGACAATATTTTCCAGATAGCAATAATATTAACAATAACAATTATGAAATACACTGTTTCACCAATGCTAGTATGAAAGGATACAGCTGCGCTGCCTACCTGGTTCATGATGGGAAATCATCACTTGTAATGGCAAAGAACCGTGTTGCCCAATCAAAGAAATCACTTTACCCAGATTGGAATAAATGGCTGCTGTGATTGGAGCTACACTAATGAAATTCGTACATAATGCACTGGACAGCAAAGTCAACATAACTAAATGCACACTATGGTGGACAGTCAAATCGTTCTTTGTTAATTACGAAGTGATTAAACACTACCGAGTTTTGTCAGAAATTGAGTGAATGAAATTCGTATGATGTTAATGAACGGTACGTTTAAATATTGATCTCCTAACTTGAGGTATCAACATGAAAATTATGCAGTCAGCATAAGCAAAAGCGTTTCTCGCAAACCACCTCATACAGCGGGACTTTATACCCAAGAGAGCCCCTTGGTTTGGGGGCTTTTGGAAACGATTAATCAGCACCACAAAACTCTGTCTGAAAAAAGTAATAGACTTTATGTACTTCAGAATCAATCTCTCTAATCCTTGCAGCATAACTGATGTTAAGGCTATGGGTCCATAGTCATTAAGACATGACACTTTACTTTTCTTTGAAAGTGGTGTAATGATGGATGATTTAAAACACACGGGTACTTTGCATAACTGAAGAAAGTCATTGAAAATATTGGTTAAACCGGAAAGAGTTGCTAGGCACATTTTAGAGTGTTGATGGTGAAATATTATGAGGGCTAACTCCTTTCCTCCTGTTCTGTGTCTCAAACAATTTTCTCACCTCTGGCTCCCTGGATGGTGAAAGCTGGCGGATGGAGTGTTGATGGCAATTGTGTTGGACACTAAATATGTGTGGTGTTTTGTTTGTCTAATCTATAATTATAGAAATCATTTAGTTTATCGGGAAGTTTAGCATTGTCACTACCAGCAACTTGTCTTTTTCTTGTAGTCTATTATTTTTGGAGCCCTTGCCAAACTGTATAGGTGTTATTAGCCGAAAACTGTTCCTCTAATCTGATTCTCTACTTAGAATTTGCTCTTTTAATTGCTTCCTGTATTTCATACTTGGATATTTTATAAAGTGCTTTGTCACCACTTTTGTAAAAATCATGTTGCCACGACATTTAACATTGGGAATCCTGAAGGGTGAATTACTGTAGCTTGTATGATAACTAACTGCACATTTGTACTTCATTCTCCGTGTATTGTAGGCATAGCCATTTGATTGTAAACATTATCATATAGACATAATTACATGTGATTTACTTATAGTTAGTTATCTCTATGTTTAAGACAAATAATCACACTTTATGAAATTCGTCCACCCTGATTTGCGTTTATAGCGGGAAGGGGGTTGTTGCATCTCAGAGAAATCGTATCACCTTTTATGGCAAGAGAACCCCGGCTCGTATCTTTTACTATAATAATGTACCATGAAGAGCAGGTATCAAAGTGACACTGAATCAATTGATTGGTAACAGAACTTCTGGTCTGTCTTTCACTCTCTTATGAACCAATTCCCCACACATGTAGTGATAATATCTGTTTGCAATAATGTCACTATATAGTGACTCAATATGTTGCTTATTGCTTTGACTAAATATCACTCACAACAGCACCACATTTCAATGTTATGTTTCACTGTTATCAATGCTAAACACATTTGTTTATGTGTTAATGTTATAGGCCATTTAATGCACTCAGCAATGTAACTCGCCCATTGCATGAAATTGGCAATTTCACAGATTGGCTGTAACACACACACGCACGCACGCACGCACGCACGCACACACACACACACACACACACACACACACACACACACACACACACACACACACACACACACAAACACACACACATGTGGATGATTAGGTCGCTCTTTATTTAGTCTTTTAAAACACCATAGATGCTGAAAGCTCATATCATGAAAATGATCGAAATTAATATTGACAATGAATTTAAGAATGCGGTGTGTAGAAGGCTTACAACTGTCATATTTTTAGTCATAGGCGAGTCATTGCGATCGAAATGGCATGTGACTATGGAAACTCGGATTGTGTTGCTAACGCTACAGAACAATACACAGCCTGGATGGAACATCCCAATGTAAACATGTAAGTTATGAATATCAAGTCTCCACGCAAAGACTATACATCACAATCAAAACATGAGCCTTTACATGTGTATTTCCAAATAATGTTCCTATACACTACAATAATACTGCACGTCAATACGAAGAGTGAGTTATATTTACTATGCATTTCGTTTATATATATATATATATATATATATATATATATATATATATATATATATATATATATATATATATACATCACAATCAAAACATGAGCCTTTACATGTGTAATTCCAAATAATGTTCATATACACTACAATAATACTGCACGCGAATACGAAGAGTGAGTTATATTTACTATGCATTTCGTTTATATATATATATATATATATATATATATATATATATATATATATATATATATATATATATATATATATATATATACACACAAAATACACAAGTTATGGTACGGAACCGTTACTCAGAGTTTCACACTTGAATGCGATCTTCGGACGACTAAATTTTAACGGAAATTCAAGTGATTGAATATATATGCAGCCGCCTACTGATCGTTTATTAAGGAGTCCCAATTTATTTACACTGATGATAAACATCTTCTCTGTAAGACACAGGTTGCACCTTTTTGTTGCATTAGAGTAGGCGGCTGCATATAACATGTCAAACCTCAACGCGCATCACACCCGGGTACCAGTTCTTCTGCGAGTTCGAATTCAATCACTTGAATTTACGTAAATTTAGTCGTCCGAAGATCGCATTCAAGCGTGAAACTCTGAGTAACGGCTCTGTACCATAACTTGTGTATTTTGTGTAATACAGCTCTACTTCTCAGTATTGAGCGCTTTTCCTTCAGTTTATGATTTACCTCTTACACTGAGTAAGTATATATATATATATACTTATTCAGTGTAAGAGGTAAATCATAAACTGAAGGAAAAGCGCTCAATACTGAGAAGTAGAGCTGTATTACACAAAATACACAAGTTATGGTACAGAGCCGTTACTCAGAGTTTCACGCTTGTACACTTCGAGACAGTGGTGAGTGAGTGAGTGAGTGAGTGAGTGAGTGACTCATTAGGAAATATTGTACATGTCACAAAACCACGCAGCTAGCAACACTGAAAACGAAATTAATTCATGAAATTATATGAAAAAGTATGATTTGGTTTGATACAGTTACTACAGTTGCAAATCATATAACATGTGGAATTGAATTCGATTGTGTAAGAGGATGATCGTGTTGGTGTGGAACCTTTACATTAGTTGGTCCATCTTGTTTGTCATGTATTCTAATTTCGACCTCAAAACCAGAAATATATGTGGTTTAGGGCTTGGATGAAAAATACAATCAATATGCAGAAGCACAGTATGAGGTGTATACAGGATGTATTGTGTCAGACATACTTGACACTGTGAGTTGAAATTATTGTCAGTTGAAATTGTGTTAGCTAGCAAGATTGAAAACGCAGTTGAAATTGTTGTGACTGACCAATGTATTTCAGGATTCGTGGTGATACAAAGGACCCTGTTTACTGTGTAGCAATTCGCCATGGAAGTGATAATGAATGGCAATTTGCATTTGATCAGCATCTGGTTGATATAGAAGAAAAGACTGATTTGCAACGAGCAATGGCATGTAGCAGAAGTTCATACACTTTGCAAGGGTATGTTGCCTTGTACACTGTCAATCTTTGTTTCCTTTTTAGCACAAGTGAACTGATAAGGTTCAGTAGTGCTATAGGCATGGTGCTGTGTGTGTGTATGTGTGTGTGTGAGTATGTGTATGTATGTATGTGTGTGTGTATGTGTGTGTGTGTACGACTTAAACTCAAAAACTGGCTGACCAATTGCCTTGGTATTTGGTGGGAACATTACTTTTGGTGTCTAATTGGGAAATTGTTCAAAGCAAAATTATCGCATCACAGGTATGTGATTTGGGTAAAAAAATGCCATTTTGGTCAAAAAAATAAAAGACTACTAGTCTGAAATTTTGATGAGAACATTTTTCTGGTGTGTGAAGATAACAACAGGGATTAATAGACAAGAGAATGAACATTCACAAAATGTATGTAAATGCGCCTAGCAACAAGATCACGTCCATAGCAACAGACAAATGATCATGTATATTGCAAAGATAACATCAGGGATTAATAGGCAAATGAATAAAACATTCAAAATTGTATGCAAATATACCTAGGACAAGACCATGCCCATAACAACAGCCCAATGGCCACATATATTGCAAAGATAACAGGAGGGCTAGATAGGCAACTGGATAATCATTCAGCAAATGAACACCTATATCTAGCATGGATCAGCATGTGGATAAACATACATAAAAAACTGCACAGTGTGCTACAACACCATTGGCAGTATGTGTGTATGTATGTATGTATGTATGTATGTATGTATGTATGTATGTATGTCCATGTGAGTATGTGTCTATGGACATGATATCTCAAAGACTACTGTACTGATTCTAATGAAACTTACTACACATTTTACATATGCTAATTACTAAAACTGATTAGATTTTAGTAAACATCTAATGAACATTACTTAGTCATTTGCAAAATTGATGGCTTTTACTAAGTAGGCTATATTTTAAGAATGCACATTTCAAGTTGAACATAGTTTTGTACATGCAGTAACTATAACAAAGGGCATACATCGTGTATAGTTTGTTGGTGTAGCTTATAGTTAGGCTATATCTTAAGAATGCACACTTTAAGGTTGAGATGCAGGTTTGTCAGCTCATTTTTCCTCCATCACATTTCACAGTAAAGACAAGATAAATACACCATTTTTTTCGTTAATTATGTCGAGTCTTTGTATGAAGTTGTGGTTTCTGTGGTGATTTTTTTACATTTTTAACCATATTATTGATCTATACCCAAAAACTGTGTTTTTTGACGATTTTCACTTAAAGCTATTTAACTTTTACAAACAGTTGAATATAGTACTCTTTTCGACTTTAAATGAAAGCTATGTACATAAACAAAAAATTGTTCCTCCGGATTTTTTATTTTGTCTCTCATTGTCTTGTTATAATCATCCAAAGTTGTATTTTTGTGTTTTTTGCATAAATTACCACTTTTCACACTTCTCAACGCAATATCTCTTGATTGCCTCAAAAACTGAACAATCCAGAGAAACGTTTTTTCGGCACACTGTCTCCGGGTTCAAAGGAGGTATTTTTTCCTTTTTATTGGTTATAACCATATTTACCGAGTTTGATTGGTTTTGTACAACAACACAGCTAAGAGATAATGTCACGTCAGTCATTGCACAGAGGCCTACTAGCTATGTCTCATTTGCATATGTAAAGACACTCTTCTGTAATCAATGTACCTGTCAATCTTCTTTACGTATGCAAATCCTTGTACATAAACATTCAGGAATGAAACCATATAAAACACACAGAGCATTAGAGTTCATGTCATTTTTTTTCATTTCAAATTTATCAATGGGAAAAATAAACGATTTTCAAAAAACTTTTAACCAAATGATGGCACATACCATGAAGCTTCACAATGAGCAAAAAAATGCCAAAATTCACCAATGAACCTGCATCTCATCCTTAAATTCCACAACATTAGGTACAGACATCAACCATAACAAAGCACACATGTCCTAAAAAGTCTTTAGTTTTAATTAGTAATTTGCATAATTAAGGATTTTCAGTAATTAAGCCACATCTAAAAATGCATACTTCAAATTCTGCAACATTTGGTGCATACATCAATCATGATAAGCACATTATGTCGTATAAAGCCTGTTGGCATAGTATGTAATTTTAAATGAGTAATTTGCATAATTACTGATATTTGGTACTTCCATTCCTGCAGAGGACAAGTTTCGCATTTCGTATAATTTGTCACATAATATTAACTATATCAATGCATGCATCCTATAAAGACGGTAACAGGACAAATGCCCCCCCCCAGACAAACGTCCCTGTAGGACAAATGCCCCCTGGACAAATGCCCCCCCGGACAAATGCCCCCAAACAATTATCTACGGTAGAACTATGGTGCATGATTCGACCAAGGAAGGAATGTTTTTAGGGGTACTTAGCATTTCTACTGTAGTGGGAATGAAAGGCATGATTTCAGGCGGTGGACTTAAAATATGGTTTATCACTTTTATTGTAATGCGAATGAAAAGACTAAAAATGGTGTGATTGCTTTGAACAATGGTATCATTAAACGGTTCATCGCAGGTGAACCAGCTCCTCCACAATGAAAAGGATACAAGGAGTCAGAAACAAGGATCAGAGAAATTGTTGCCGATTCCGAGAATCGTCATGTCCTGAACTAGTTTGTGGGGAATAGCCCACAACCTCCAGTTTTGAATATAGTACTGTTTAGTATTTATGCAATCAGATTCCGGAGTTCTAAACTTAAGCAATTCCTATTAACTGCCTTATTCAAAAATGAAATCCCATGTTTATCACACTTTGTTGTTTGTACTTTTCTTTGTTGTCATCACAATTTGAGTTTTTTGTTAGCATGCCCGAAATAAAATGTGTAATGTGTATATAACAGTGACTGTGTTTGAGTTAAATCATTTTTAACATAAGTACACCACCCTAAATCACACATTTCTTGGTAGGAAAAACATCTTCCTGGCCATTCGGTCCATTCATCAATAATTCAATACAAGCGATAAAGATCGTATTTTAAGTAAGCTCCAAAATGCGCCTTTCTCAGTCACATTAGCGGCTTTATAAGCACACCCTATAAGCTTCATAAACAAGCTTTTGGTAATAATACCACAAAAGTAATAAAACTAAATCATGCCCTATTTGGTAGAATTCAACATTTTTTGAACATCTTCTGTCTATTCATCCTTTATACAATAAAAGTGATAAAACCATATTTGAATGTACTCCCAAAATCTGTTTTTTTTAAATTTCTATTCGTAGGCAATGACAGTCCTACCGGGGGCATTTATCCGGGTGGCATTTGACCTATGGGGACATTTGTCGGGGGGGGGGGAAGCATTTGTCCAGGGGGTGCTTTTCCTAGAACCATAAAGACTTGGCATAATTGTTAGTTTTAATGAGTAGTTTGCATAATTAATGATTTTTAGTAATTAAGCTATCTCTTTGGAATGCAAGCTTTCAATTTTATAGAATTTGCTATATATATCAACCATAACAATGCGCACGTGTCCTATGGAGTTTGGCGACATAACTTTTACTTTTAATTGTTTACTTTTAATGAGTAATTTGCATAAGTAATAATTTGAGTAATTAAGCTATATCTTAAGAATGGACACTTTTGGCACATACATCAAATATAACAAATCACAAATATTCTACTACAAAGCCTGTTGGTATAGACTTATAATTTATTACTTATAGTTTTTAATTTTAATTTGCATAATTAGTTATTTGCGGTAATTTGGATATATCTTAATGCAAACTTCAAAATTGTATTTAACTTGATGCATACGTCAACCATAACAAACCACACATGTTTTATGTAGTTGTTATGTAGTGTTTCATTATGATGTGTTATTTGCATAAATAATTTGATAATTAAGCCATATATTCAGAATGCAAGCTGTATACTGTAAATAATTTAGTTATTGCATTGGCGGTAAAGATGTGCATGTCATGGTGTGTCCTTTAAAATTAAAGCTTGTTGTTGTAGCTTGTAAAAGTGTTATTTTGCATTATTAATCATTTTTCAATAATTGGGAGCAATACATTAACTTTTCGAGCTCCAAATTTCATATTGTTTCATATAATCAATTTCCAATGTCTGTCTGTCTGTCTGTCTGTCTGTCTGTCTGTCTGTCTGTCTGTCTGTCTGTCTCTGTATCTCTCTCTCTCCTTCTTATACAACATCGAATTAGTTGGTAAAACATGAATGACAAATAATACATTCAGTATATGAGTCTTTCTAGTCGCAAGCATCGTCAACTCAATGTTGCTAATATTCATTATTCATAGATATATGGAATATTATTTAGAAACCAGTGAAGCTCGGACAGTAATCGGTTATGTGAGAGATGAATCTGGTATTGGATTTGATCTTGCCTGGAACTTTGTCATGGATAATTTTGACTCTCTTCATCAGAGGTAAGACTATGTGAATGAAATGTCGTTGACTAGTTTTCTTTTCATTTCCTATTTAACTTTACACACTTAAATCTATCAGTCAACCAGTCAAAGGTATAGTCTAAATGTGCTCATTGACAGTGCATTCTGTTTGTTATATGCTGGTCACAATTATAAAGAGACTGTGCAACATGAACTACTTCATTATCTTATACAAAAACTTGAACAAATGTACTCTCCAGGTTTGGTGACTCTGCATACGACATTGTGTGGTCCTTTGCTAACACCATGAATACAGAGCATGACAAAATGGCGGTAAGTCGATCATTGACTTTCAAATGTACCTAGTTAATTACACGTATCATTGGTAAAGATGAACTCTGCACACCGGATTACTTAATAATGTATATCGAAAACAGTATGAGAGAGGGACAGACAGACAGAGAGACACAGACAGAGAAACA
>NC_135549.1:0-2500 GCF_964340395.1 Glandiceps talaboti | reverse complement strand
TTAGGGTTAGGGTTAGGGTTAGGGTTAGGGTTAGGGTTAGGGTTAGGGTTAGGGTTAGGGTTAGGGTTAGGGTTAGGGTTAGGGTTAGGGTTAGGGTTAGGGTTAGGGTTAGGGTTAGGGTTAGGGTTAGGGTTAGGGTTAGGGTTAGGGTTAGGGTTAGGGTTAGGGTTAGGGTTAGGGTTAGGGTTAGGGTTAGGGTTAGGGTTAGGGTTAGGGTTAGGGTTAGGGTTAGGGTTAGGGTTAGGGTTAGGGTTAGGGTTAGGGTTAGGGTGAGGGTTAGGGTTAGGGTTAGGGTTAGGGTTAGGGTTAGGGTTAGGGTTAGGGTTAGGGTTAGGGTTAGGGTTAGGGTTAGGGTTAGGGTTAGGGTTAGGGTTAGGGTTAGGGTTAGGGTTAGGGTTAGGGTTAGGGTTAGGGTTAGGGTTAGGGTTAGGGTTAGGGTTAGGGTTAGGGTTAGGGTTAGGGTTAGGGTTAGGGTTAGGGTTAGGGTTAGGGTTAGGGTTAGGGTTAGGGTTAGGGTTAGGGTTAGGGTTAGGGTTAGGGTTAGGGTTAGGGTTAGGGTTAGGGTTAGGGTTAGGGTTAGGGTTAGGGTTAGGGTTAGGGTTAGGGTTAGGGTTAGGGTTAGGGTTAGGGTTAGGGTTAGGGTTAGGGTTAGGGTTAGGGTTAGGGTTAGGGTTAGGGTTAGGGTTAGGGTTAGGGTTAGGGTTAGGGTTAGGGTTAGGGTTAGGGTTAGGGTTAGGGTTAGGGTTAGGGTTAGGGTTAGGGTTAGGGTTAGGGTTAGGGTTAGGGTTAGGGTTAGGGTTAGGGTTAGGGTTAGGGTTAGGGTTAGGGTTAGGGTTAGGGTTAGGGTTAGGGTTAGGGTTAGGGTTAGGGTTAGGGTTAGGGTTAGGGTTAGGGTTAGGGTTAGGGTTAGGGTTAGGGTTAGGGTTAGGGTTAGGGTTAGGGTTAGGGTTAGGGTTAGGGTTAGGGTTAGGGTTAGGGTTAGGGTTAGGGTTAGGGTTAGGGTTAGGGTTAGGGTTAGGGTTAGGGTTAGGGTTAGGGTTAGGGTTAGGGTTAGGGTTAGGGTTAGGGTTAGGGTTAGGGTTAGGGTTAGGGTTAGGGTTAGGGTTAGGGTTAGGGTTAGGGTTAGGGTTAGGGTTAGGGTTAGGGTTAGGGTTAGGGTTAGGGTTAGGGTTAGGGTTAGGGTTAGGGTTAGGGTTAGGGTTAGGGTTAGGGTTAGGGTTAGGGTTAGGGTTAGGGTTAGGGTTAGGGTTAGGGTTAGGGTTAGGGTTAGGGTTAGGGTTAGGGTTAGGGTTAGGGTTAGGGTTAGGGTTAGGGTTAGGGTTAGGGTTAGGGTTAGGGTTAGGGTTAGGGTTAGGGTTAGGGTTAGGGTTAGGGTTAGGGTTAGGGTTAGGGTTAGGGTTAGGGTTAGGGTTAGGGTTAGGGTTAGGGTTAGGGTTAGGGTTAGGGTTAGGGTTAGGGTTAGGGTTAGGGTTAGGGTTAGGGTTAGGGTTAGGGTTAGGGTTAGGGTTAGGGTTAGGGTTAGGGTTAGGGTTAGGGTTAGGGTTAGGGTTAGGGTTAGGGTTAGGGTTAGGGTTAGGGTTAGGGTTAGGGTTAGGGTTAGGGTTAGGGTTAGGGTTAGGGTTAGGGTTAGGGTTAGGGTTAGGGTTAGGGTTAGGGTTAGGGTTAGGGTTAGGGTTAGGGTTAGGGTTAGGGTTAGGGTTAGGGTTAGGGTTAGGGTTAGGGTTAGGGTTAGGGTTAGGGTTAGGGTTAGGGTTAGGGTTAGGGTTAGGGTTAGGGTTAGGGTTAGGGTTAGGGTTAGGGTTAGGGTTAGGGTTAGGGTTAGGGTTAGGGTTAGGGTTAGGGTTAGGGTTAGGGTTAGGGTTAGGGTTAGGGTTAGGGTTAGGGTTAGGGTTAGGGTTAGGGTTAGGGTTAGGGTTAGGGTTAGGGTTAGGGTTAGGGTTAGGGTTAGGGTTAGGGTTAGGGTTAGGGTTAGGGTTAGGGTTAGGGTTAGGGTTAGGGTTAGGGTTAGGGTTAGGGTTAGGGTTAGGGTTAGGGTTAGGGTTAGGGTTAGGGTTAGGGTTAGGGTTAGGGTTAGGGTTAGGGTTAGGGTTAGGGTTAGGGTTAGGGTTAGGGTTAGGGTTAGGGTTAGGGTTAGGGTTAGGGTTAGGGTTAGGGTTAGGGTTAGGGTTAGGGTTAGGGTTAGGGTTAGGGTTAGGGTTAGGGTTAGGGTTAGGGTTAGGGTTAGGGTTAGGGTTAGGGTTAGGGTTAGGGTTAGGGTTAGGGTTAGGGTTAGGGTTAGGGTTAGGGTTAGGGTTAGGGTTAGGGTTAGGGTTAGGGTTAGGGTTAGGGTTAGGGTTAGGGTTAGGGTTAGGGTTAGGGTTAGGGTTAGGGTTAGGGTTAGGGTTAGGGTTAGGGTTAGGGTTAGGGTTAGGGTTAGGGTTAGGGTTAGGGTTAGGGTTAGGGTTAGGGTTAGGGTTAGGGTTAGGGTTAGGGTTAGGGTTAGGGTTAGGGTTAGGGTTAG